>NC_044573.1:111829175-112016675 GCF_901933205.1 Camarhynchus parvulus | reverse complement strand
TCTCATTACCATTTTATTACTATTTTGTTACTTCTTCATTAACATTTTTGTTACTATTCTATTACTATTTTGTTACTACTTTATTACTACTTTGTTACTATTTTGTTACTATTTAATTACCATTTTTATTACTATTTAATTACTATTTTTATTACTACCTTGTTACTATTTTGTTACTATTTCATTACTATTTTGTTACTGTTTAATTACCATTTTTATTATTATTTTATTACCATTTTTATTACTATTTAATTACTATTTTTATTACTATCTTGTTACTATTTTGTTACTATTCCATTACCATTTTCATTACTATATTGTTA
Organism: Camarhynchus parvulus; assembly: GCF_901933205.1. Classification (NCBI taxonomy): domain Eukaryota; kingdom Metazoa; phylum Chordata; class Aves; order Passeriformes; family Thraupidae; genus Camarhynchus; species Camarhynchus parvulus. The sequence goes on along the minus strand of NC_044573.1, from coordinate 112,016,352 downwards.
CTACTTCATTAACATTTTTGTTACTCTTTTAGTACCATTTTATTACCATTTTATTACTATTTTGTTACTCTTTTATCACCGTTTTTATTACTATTTTTTAAAACTATTTTCATTATTATTTTCATGACTGTTAAACTTTTAAAACTTTTAACCCAAGTGAGTGGTGTTTTTTACAGGGGGGAATTTTGGGGGTCCGAGGATGAGGAGGGGGGGAACTTGTGCCTCAGTTTCCCTCCGGGAACGTGCAGCTCCAGGAATTTGGGGGATCCCAGGATGTTGGGAGGGCTGTGCCTCAGTTTCCCCAGGAATCCTGCAGCTCCAGGAAGGAGAAGGAATTTGAGGTGGGAATTTTGGGGGGGTCCGAGGATGAGGAGGGGGAATTTGTGCCTCAGTTTCCCCAGGAACGTGGCAGATCCGGGAATTTGGGGGATCCCAGTATGGGGGAGGCTGTGCCTCAGTTTCCCTGCTGGAATGTGGCAGCTCCAGGAAGGAGAAGGAATTTGGAGCGGGAATTTCGGGGGCCATAGGATGGGGCCTCGTGCCTCAGTTTCCCCTGGAATGCCGCAGGAAGGAGCGGGAATTTGGGGCGGGAATTTGGGTTGTCCAAGGATGAGGAGGGGGAATTCGTGCCTCAGTTTCCCTCCTGGAATGCAGCTCCAGGAAGGAGAAGCAATTTGGGGCGGGAATTTTGGGGGGGTCCCAGGATGTGGGGGGGACGGGGGGACCTCGTGCCTCAGTTTCCCCCGGAATGCTGCAGGAAGGAGCGGGAATTTGGGGCGATTCCAGAATGATGCAGGGGGCTGTGCCTCAGTTTCCCCCATGGAATGCGGCAGCTCCAGGAAGGAGCGGGGATTCGGGGGCGCTTGTGCCTCAGTTTCCCTCGGGGCAATTTGGGGGTCCCGGGGGAGGATCCGGGGCTGTTTTGGGGGCGAGGCGAGGCCGAACCCCGGCCCCGCCCAGCTCGGGGGGAGAGGGGCGGGGCGAGAATTAATTAACAGATTCATTAATATTTGCGAACTCCCCCCTCCGGGCCGGCTCGGGAATCCCCGGGGCAGTTCCGCTAATTAATTAATTAATTAAATTAATTAATTAATTTGCGAACCCCCCACCCCCGGGGCAGGTCGGGAGTCCCCGGGGTAGTTCCGGGAATTAATTAATTAATTAATTAATTGCGAACCACCCCTCCGGGCCGGCTCGGGAATCCCCGGGGCAGTTCCGGGACTTAATTAATGAATAAATTCATTAATATTTGCAAACCTTCCCCCCGGGCCGGGAATTAATTAATAAATTATTTCATTAATTAATTAAGCGGAACCCCCCCCTCCCCCACGGGCCGGCTCGGGAATTAATTAATGAACAAATTAATTAATTTGCGAACTCCCCTCTCCGAGCAGGGTCGGAAATCCCCGGGGCAGTTCCGGGAGTTAATTAATGAATACGTTAATTAATTAGCGGACCCCCCGGGCGGGGCAGTCCCGGTCCCGCGGCCAGGCCGGGGCCGGGGGCGGTGCCGGGAGTTAATTAATGAATACATTAATTAATTATCGAAGCCCCGGGCCCGCGGCCAGGCCGGGGGCGGTGCCGGGCCCGTTCCAGAAAGCTCCGGGAGCGGAACGGGAGCGGGAACGGGGCGGGACCGGCCCCGGCCCGCGGATAAAGCGGCACCGGAGCGGCCCCGGCAGCGGCACCGGAGCGGGACTGCGGGTACGGGACTGCGGGAACCCCGAACCCCCAATCCCCAAATCCCCGAACCCCCGAACCCCCAAATCCCCGAACCCCCAAATCCCCAAACCCCCGAATCCCAAATCTCCCAACCCCTGAACCCCCGGATCGCCAAATTCCCCATTCCCTGAATCCCAAATCTCTGAATCCCCAAGTCCTGAATCCCTAAACTCCCGAACCCCCAAATCCCCGAACCCCCGAACCCCAAATCCCCGAACCCCCGAATCCCAAATCTCCCAACCCCTGAACCCCCGGATCGCCAAATTCCCCACTCCCCGAATCCCAAATCTCTGAATCCCCAAGTCCCGAGCCCCTAAACTCCTGAACCCCCAAATTCCCGAACCTCGAACCCCCGAACCCCAAAATCCCAGAATCCCAAATCTCCCAACCCCGAACCCCCAAATCCCCCGAACCCCGAATCCCAAATCTCCCAACCCCGAACCCCCAAATCCCCGAACCCCCGAATTCCCCATTCCCTGAATCCCAAATCTCTGAATCCCCAACTCCCGAACCCCTAAACTCCCGAACCCCCAAATTCCCGAACCTCGAACCCTCGAACCCGCAAATCCCCGAACCCCGAATCCCAAATCCCCGAACCTCGAACCCCCAAATCCCCGAACCCCCGAATCCCAAATCCCCGAACCTCGAACCCCCAAATCCCCGAACTCCCAAATCCTCAAACCCCCGAACTCTGAATCCCCAAATCCAAAATCCCTGAATCTCGAACCCTCAAACCCCTGAACCCCCAAATCCCCGGATCTCCAAATCCCCGAACCCCAAATCCCCGAACCCCCAAATCCCAGAACTCCCCAAATCCCTGAACTCCAGAACCTCAAACCCCAAATCCCAAAACTCCCCGAACTTCCAAACCCCAAACCCCCGAATTCCCGAACCCCCAATCCCCAATCCCAATCCCCGAACCCCCATATCCCAGATATTGGAATCCCAAATTTCCAAATCCCAGAACTCCCTGAATCCCAAAACCCCAAATCCCCAAAACCCCAAATCCCTGAACCCCCAAACCCTCAATCCCAAATCCCTGAACCCCAATCCCAAATCCTGAACCCCAAATCCCTGAACCCCAATCCCAAATCCTGAACCCCAAATCCCCCTTTTCCTCTTTCCCCTTTCCCCCATTTTTGGGGTCCCCCCCGGGCGGTTTTTGGGGTGGAGCGGGCGGATGCTCGGCGGGAGTTTCCCACAATTCCCCGCGCCGGGCAGGACCGAGCGGGGATTTGGGATTTGGGGCGATCATGGGGGATTTGGGGCGATTATGTGGGATTTGGGATTTGGGGGGAGTTATTTAGGATGCAGTGGTTATTTGGGATTTGGGGGGAGTTATTTTGGATTTGGGATGTGTGGGGTTATTTGGGATACATGGGGTTCTTTGGGATTTGGGATGGGTTCTTTGGGATTTGGGATGGGTTCTTTGGGATTTGGGGGAGTTCTTTGGGATTTGGGATGGGTTATTTGGGGTTTGGGATTATTTGGGATTTGGGGGAGTTCTTTGGGATTTGGGATGGATTATCTGGGATTTGGGATGGGTTATTTGGGATGTGTGGGGGTGATTTGGGATTTGGGGGAGTTTTTTGGGATTTGGGATGGGTTATTTGGGATTTGGGATGGGGTTTTTGTGGTGTAGGGGGGTTTATTTGGGATGTGTGGGGGTGATTTGGGGGAGTTTTTGGGGTGTGGGATGGGTTATTTGGGGTTTGGGGGAGTTCTTTGGGATTTGGGATGGGTTATTGGGGTTTTTGAGGTGTAGGGGGTGATTTGGGATTTCGGGGAGTTTTTTGGGATGTGGGACGGGTTATTTGGGATGGGGGTTTATTTGGGGCTTGGGGGGCTGTGGGATGGGGTTTTTAGGACTTGGGAGGGTATTTGGGGGGATCGTTTGGGGTTTGGGCTGCGGTTTTGGGATTCGAGGGGGATTGTTTGGGATGTGGGGTGGGGTTGTTGGGATTTGGGGGCGTTATTTGGGGTTTTTTTAGGATTTGGGGGGTTGTTTGGGCTGTGGGACGGGTTTTTGGGCTTTGGGTTGTGTTTTGGGGTTTTGGGCTGTGGTTTTGGGGTTTTGGGCTGTGCTTTGGGCTGTGTTTTTGGGCTGGTTTTGGGATTTCTGGGCTGTGTTTTTGGGCTGTTTTGGGATTTCTGGGCTGTGTTTCTGGGCTGGTTTTGGGGCTGTGTTTGGGGTTTCTGGGCTGTGTTTTTGGGCTGTTGTTTTGGGGTTTCTGGGCTGTGTTTTTGGGCTGGTTTTGGGGCTGTGTTTGGGGTTTCTTGGCTGTGTTTTATGGGGTTTCTGGGCTGTGTTTCTGGGCTGTTTTTTTGGGGTTTCTGGGCTGTTTTTTTGGCGTTTCTGGGCTGTGTTTCTGGGCTGTTTGGGGCCGTTTTTTTGGGGTTTCTGGGCTGTGTTTCTGGGCTGTTTTGGGCCGGTTTTTTGGGGTTTCTGGGCTGTGTTTTTGGGCTGTTTTGGGGGTTTCTGGGCTGTGTTTTGGGCCGTTTTTTTGGGGTTTCTGGGCTGTTTTTTTGGGGTTTCTGGGCTGTGTTTTGGGGTTTCTGGGCTGTGTTTCTGGGCTGTGTTTTGGGCTGTTTTTTGCCGTTTTGGGCTGTATTTGAGTTTCTGGGCTGTGTTTTTGGCCGGCAGCTCCTGCAGTGTCACCCTGCGGTCCTGAGGGGGTTGGGGACAGCGCCCCCCCCGCGCTGGGCCCGCATTGCACAAGGCTGGGGAAGGAAGGGGGGGCTGGGCCGGGTTTATTTGGGTTTATTTGGGTTTATTTGGGTTTATTTGGGTTTATTTGGGTTTATTTGGGTTTTATTGGGGTTTGGTTTTTTTTTTATTTGGGCTTGCTTATTTGGTTTTATTTGGATTATTTTGGATTTATTTGGGTTTTTTCTTTGTTTGTTTTTCGGGTTTTATTTGGGAATTGCACAATCCCGGAGGAGGCGGCGGCTCCTTTTTTCGGGGGCGGGGAACCGGGGCCGCTCCTTTTTTCGCGGGGGGCGTTGTTGTTGCGGTTTTTGGGTCCCGCCCGGGGAATTCCAGCTGCGGTCACCGCGCTGGGCCCGGGCGGGGCGGGGGGAGCACGGCCGGACCCCCCCAGTGCCCCCCTCAAGCCCCTCTCAGTGCCCAGGACCCCCCAAACCACCCCAGTGCCCCCCAAACCCCACCCCGTGCCCAGGGACCCCTCAATGCTCAGGGACCCCCACAAGTACCCCCCCTAAATCCCCCCCCAAAACCCTCTAAACCCCCCCGTACGCCCCAAACCCCCCGGTGCCCCCCTCAAACCGCCCCGTGCCCCCCTAATGCCCCCCCAAAACCCAAAACCCTGGAACCCCCCCCAGTGCCCCTCCCCCGTTTCCCGCTCCGGGTTTGTTTGGTTTGGGGGTGGGGGGGGGGGAAGGGATGAGTCACAGTCCCGGGAGGGGGAGGGGCCCGGCCCTGACCCCCCCGTCCCCCCCCGACCCCCCCTGTCTCTGTCCCCCTGTCCCCCCCCTGACGCCCCAGTCCCCATTGCTGACCCTGTCGCTCCTGTCCCCTCCTGTCCCCTGTCCCTGATCCCCCATCCCCTCCTGTCCCTGTCCCCTCCCTGTCCCCTCCCTGTCCCCTCCCTGTCCCTGACCCTCCTGTCCCTGAGCCCCCCGTGCCCCGCTGTGCCCCCCGACCCCAAGGCCCCTGTCCCCTCCTGTCCCCTGACCCCCCCTGTCCCTGTCCCCTCCTGTCCCCAATCCCTGTCCCCATCCCCATCCCTGTGCCCCCCATGACGCCCCAGTCCCCATTGCTGTCCCTGACCCTCCCGTCCCCTGCTGTCCCCAATCCCTGTCCCCTCCTGTCCCCTGACCCCCCCTGACCCCCATGTCCCCTGTCCCTGTCCCACCCCATCCCTATCCCCTCCTGTCCCCAGTCCCTGTCCCCTCCTGTCCCCTGACCCCCCCTGACCCCCATGTCCCTGTCCCACCCCATCCCTATCCCCTGCTGTCCCCTGCTCCCCCCATCCCCTCCTGTCCCCAGTCCCTGTCCCCTCCTGTCCCCTGTCCGCCCCTGACCCCATGTCCCTGTCCTACCCTGTCCCTGTTGCCCTCTGACCCCCCTGTTGCTGTCCCCCCGTCCCCCCTGTCCTCCCCTGTCCCTCCCCACACCATGGCACTGTCCCTGTCCCCTCCTGACACCGCCCCTCCTTGTCCCTGTCCCTGACACCCCAGGCCCTCCTGTCCCTGTCCCCCCCCATTCCCCCATCCCCTCCTGACCCCCATGTCCCCCATGTCCCCTCCTGTCCCTGTCCCCCCCATTCCCCCATCCCTCCTGACCCCTGACCCCCATGTCCCCTCCTGTCCCCTGTTCCCCCCATCCCCATCCCTGTCCCCCCCGATGCCCCGTCCCCAGTCCCCATCGCTGTCCCTGTCCCTGACCCTGCGGTCCCCTGCTGTCCCCAATCCCTGTCCCCTCCAGTCCCCTGTCTGCCCCTGTCCCCTGACCCCCCATGTCCCTGTCCCCATCCCCGTCCCTGACCCCCCTGTGCCCCCCTGTCCCCCCATCCCCTCCTGACCCCACTGCCCTTGTCCCCCTGTCCCCTGTCCCCGTCCCTTCCTGTCCCTGTTGCCCCCAACCCCCCTGTCCCTGTCCCTGTCCCCCCGTCCCCCCCTGTTCCCCCATCCCTGTCTCTGTCCCCTGTCCCTTCCTGTCCCCCCTGTCCCTGTCCCCCCCCCGTTGCTGTCCCCTCCTGAGCCCCCTGACCCCGTCCCTGTCCCTGTCCTCAGACCACGGTGCTGTCCCTGTCCCCTCTCCCTGTCACTGTCTCTGTCCCTCTCGCTGTCCTCAGGCCATGGCACTGTCACTGTCTCTGTCCCTCTCGCTGTCCCCAGGCCATGGCACTGTCCCTGTCGCTGTCCCCTGACCCTGTCCCTCACCCTGTCCCTGTCCCCAGGCACTGTCACCGTCCCTGTCCCTCTCTGCGTCCCCTGTCCCCGTCCCTGTCGCTGTCCCCAGGCCATAGCGCTGTCCCTGTCCCCGCTCCCTGTCCCCTGTCACTGTCGCCGTCCCCTGTCCCATGTCCCTGTCCCCAGACCATGTCCCCGTCTCTGTCCCCTCACCCTGTTCCTCTCACTGTCCCCTGTCCTTGTCCCCGTCCCTGTCCCCTGTCACTGTCCCCTGACCCTGTTGCTGTCCCCAGGCCATGGCGCTGTCGCTGTCCCTGTCACTGTCCCTGCCCCTGTCACTGTCCCTGTCCCCTCACCCTGTCGCTGTCCCCAGGCCATGGCGCTGTCACTATCGCTGTCACTGTCCCTGTCCCCTCACCCTGTCCCTGTCGCTGTCCCCAGGCCATGTTGCTGTCCCTGTCCCCTCACCCTGTCCCTGTCCCCAGGCCATGGCGCTGTCACTGTCCCTGTCCCCTCACCCTGTCCCTGTCCCCAGGCCATGGCGCTGTCCCTGTCCCCTCACCCTGTCCCCTGTCCCCAGGCCATGGCACTGTCCCTGTCCCCTCACCCTGTCCCTGTCCCCAGGCCATGGCACTGTCCCTGTCCCCTCACCCTGTCCCTGTCCCCAGGCCATGGCGCTGTCCCTGTCCCCTCACCCTCTCGCTGTCCCCAGGCCATGGCACTGTCACTGTCCCTGTCCCCTCACCCTGTCCCTGTCCCCAGGCCATGGCGCTGTCGCTGTCGCTGCTGGCGCTCCTGGCCCTGGGGGGCGCGCAGGCGCTGCTGCCCCCCGGGGAGCTCCGAGGTGAGGGGGGGGGAAATCTGGGGGGGTTTGGGGAGGGGGGGTCACGGGTTTCAATTTTGGGGGGTTTGGGGGTCACTGGGTCCCATTTTGGGGGGCTTTAGGGGACAGGGGAAGTACTGGATTTTCTTTTTGGGGGGGTCACGCCCCCAGGGGATGTCAGAGGTTTTCATTTTGGGGAGTTTTGGGGGGGGGTCACAAGGTCTCATTTTGGGGGGGGTCGCATCCTCGGGGGGTGTCATGGGTTTTAATTCTGGGGGGGTCACTGGGTCTCATTTTGGGGGTGTTTGGGGGGCGGGGGTGTCGCAGGTTTTCATTTTGGGGGTTTGGGGAGGTGGGATCGCAGGGTCTCTTTCACCCAATTTCCCCCCAATTTCCCTCCACTTTTCCTCCCATTTCCCCCCACTTTCCCCCCAATTTTTCCCTGATATTTCCCACACCTTTCCCCCAATTTCCCCCCATCTTTTCTCTGTATTTCCCCCTTCTTTTCCCCCAATTTTCCCCCACTTTTCCCCAATTTTTCCTGACTTTCCCCCCATTTCCCCCCACCTTGCCCCACTTTGCCCCAATTTCCCCTCACTTTTTCTCCCATCTTTCCCCCAATTTTCCCCATTTTCCCTCAATTTTCCCCTCCACTTTCCCCCCCAATTTTTTCCCCAATATTTCCCCCCACTTTCCCCCCGCTTTCCCCCGAATATTTCCTCCACTTTCCCCCCAATTTTCCCCAATTTCCCCTGGATATTTCCCCCACTTTTCCCCACTTTTTGCCCCAATATCTCTCCCCCGGCAGAGCTGTCAGCTGCGGGCAGCCGCATGGTGGACGCGGAGGTGGAGCGGGCGCTGCAGGGCGTGCGCAGGATGCAGGAGCTGCTGCAGCGCAGCGACCGCGGGCACCAGGAGCTGCTGCGCTCCCTGCAGCAGGCGCAGCGCGGCAAGGAGGTGTGGGATTGGGATCGGGATTGGGATTGGGGATGGGATCGGGAATGGGATCAGGAATGGGAATGGGAGTGCAGCGCAGCGACCGCGGGCACCAGGAGCTGCTGCGCTCCCTGCAGCAGGCGCAGCGCGGCAAGGAGGTGTGGGATTGGGATCAGGATTGGGATTTGGGATTGGGAATGGGATTTGGGATTGGGAATGGGATTGGGAACGGGAATGGGAACGGGAATGGGAACGGGAGTGCAGTTTAGTGACCGCGGGCACCAGGAGCTGCTGCGCTCCCTGCAGCAGGCGCAGCGCGGCAAGGAGGTGTGGGAACGGGATTGGGATTGGGAACGGGAATGGGAACGGGAATGGGAGTGCAGCACAGTGGCCGCAGGCACCAGGAGCTGCTGCAGCAGGTGCAGCGCGGCAAGGAGGTGTCGGAACGGGATTGGAATTGGGATTTGGGATTGGGGATGGGATCGGGAATGGGATCAGGAATGGGAATGGGAGTGCAGCGCAGCGACTGCGGGCACCAGGAGCTGCTGCGCTCCCTGCAGCAGGCGCAGCGCGGCAAGGAGGTGTGGGATTGGGATCGGGATTTGGGATTTGGGATTGGGATTTGGGATTGGGGATGGGATCGGGAATGGGATCAGGAATGGGAATGGGAGTGCAGTGCAGCGACCGCGGGCACCAGGAGCTGCTGCGCTCCCTGCAGCAGGCGCAGCGCGGCAAGGAGGTGTGGGATTGGGATTGGGATTTGGGATTTGGGATTGGGGAATAGGAATGGGATTGGGAATGGGAAGGGGATGGGAACAGGAACAGGAATGGAATGGGGATGGGATCAGAATGGTCTGGGAATGGGATTGGGATGGGAATGGGATTGGGATGGGGATGGGATTGGGAGGGGGATGGGGATGGGAATGGGATGGGATGGGTTTGGCATGGGGAGGGGAATGGCAACAGGATAGGAATGGGATTGGGATGGGAATGGGTTTGGCATGAGGAGGGGAATGGGATCGGGATGGGAAAGGGATGGGATCGAGATGGACTGGGAATGGGTTTGGGATGGGAATGGCAACAGGATAGGAATGGGATTCGGCAGGGAATGGGATGGGGATGGGCTGGGAATGGGGAATGCCATCCCAGGAATGGGGGACGCTGTCCTGGGAATGGTGTGTCCTGGATCCCGGAATGTCCTGAGAGTCTGGGAATGCTGTGTCAGAGTTTGGATGTCCTGGAAAGGGGGATTGCTATCCTGGGAATTGGGATTGCTTTGTCAGGGGTTGGTGTGTCCTGGGAATTGGGAATGCTGTGTCAGGATTGGTGCGTTCCAGGAACAGGGATTGCTGTGTCAGGGGTCAGTGTGTCCTGGAATGGGGAATGCCGTCCCAGGAACAGGGAATGCTGTGTCAGGGATCGGAGTGTTCTGGGAACAGGGAATGCTGTGTCAGGGGTCAGAGTGTCCTGAGAATTGGGAATGCTGTGCCAGGGATTGGATGTCCTGGGAATTGGGAATGCTCTGTCAGGGGTCGGTGTGTCCTGAGAATTGGGAATGCTGTGTCAGGATTGGTGCGTTCCAGGAACAGGGATTGCTGTGTCAGGGGTCAGTGCGTCCTGGAACAGGGAATGCCGTCCCAGGAACAGGGAATGCTGTGTCAGGGATCGGAGTGTTCCGGGAACAGGGAATGCTCTGTTAGGGGTTGGATGTCCTGGGAACAGGGAATGCTGTGCCAGGGATTGGATGTCCTGGGAATTGGGAATGCTCTGTCAGGGGTCGGGGTGTCCCAGGAACAGGGATTGTTATCCCAGGGGTTGCTGTGTCCCGGGAACAGGGAATGCCATGGAGGAGTTGGGGTGTCCTGGGAATCTGGGAATGCCGTGCCGGGGTTCAGCCACTCCCAGGGCTCTGGGAATGCCGTGCTTGGGATCGCTGTGTCCCAGGACTCTGGAGTTGCTGTGCTGGGGATCGGGGTGTTCTGGGAATCTGGGAATGCCGTGTGGGGATTGAGGTCTCCTGGGAATCTGGGAATGCTGTGCTGGATCTCAACTTCTCCCAGGACTCTGGGAATGCTGTGCCGGGGATCAGGGTGTCCCGAAAATCTGGGAATGCTGTGCCAGGACTCAGCCAGTCCTAGGGCTCTGGGAATGCCATGTGAGAGTTGGGGTGTCCCGGGACTCTGGGAATGCTGTGTGGGGATTGGGATGTCCCAGGTCTCTGGGAAGGCCAGGATTGGGAATGCCTGGGAACTGTGTGTGCTCTGGGAATGCTTGGGATTGTGTGTCCTGGGAATCTGGGAATGCCATGTGGGATTTGGGGTGTCCCGGGACTCTGGGAGTGCCGTGCTGGGATTGGGATGTCCAAGTGCTCTGGGAATGTTGTGCCGGGACTCAGGGTGTCCTGGGAATCTGGGAATGCTGTGTGGGGATTGGGGTGTCTGGAGGCTCTGGGAATGCCATGTGTGAGATCACTGTGTCCCGGGGCTCTGGGAATGCCGTGCTGGGAATCAGCCGCTCCTGGGGCTCTGGGAATGCCGTGCTTGGGATTGCTGTGCCCCGGGACTCTGGGAATGCCGTGTGGGGGATTGGGGTGTCCTGGAACTCTGGGAGTGCCGTGTTGGGGATCGGGGTGCCCTGGAACTCCGGGAGTGCCGTGCTGGGATTGGTGTGTCCCGGGACTCTGGGAAGGCCAAGACTGGGAATGTGGGAATTGTGTGTCCTCTGGGAATGCTTGGGAATTGTGTGTCCTGGAACTCTGGGAATGCTGTGCTGGGGAAATGGAGTATCCCAGGAATCTGGGAATGCCATGCTGGGGATCAGGGTGTCCCGGGAATCTAGGAGTGCTGTGCTGGGACTCAGCCACTCCCAGGACTCTGGGAATGCCGTGCCGGGGATCAGGGTGTTCTGGGATTCTGGGAATGCCGTGCCGGGGATTGGGGTGTTCCGGGACTCTGGGAATGCCGTGCCGGGGATCAGGGTATTCTGGGATTCTGGGAATGCCGTGCCGGGGATCGGGGTGTTCCAGAACTCTGGGAATGCCGTGCCGGGGATCGGGATGTTCTGGGATTCTGGGAGTGCTGTACTGGGGATCCGGGTGTTCTGGAACTCTGGGAATGCTGTGCTGGGGATCGGGGTGCCCCGGGACTGTGGGAATGCCATGCTGGGGTTGGGGTGTCCTGGAACTCTGGGAATGGCCGTGCCGGGGATCGGGGTGCCCCGGGACTCTGGGAATGCCGTGCTGGGGATCAGGGTGTCCCGGAACTCTGGGAATGCCATGCTGGGGATCGGGGTGTTCCTGGAACTCTGGGAATGCTGTGCCGGAGATCGGGGTGTTCTGGGATTCTGGGAATGCCGTGCTGGGGATCAGGATGTTCCGGAACTCTGGGAATGCCGTGCTGGGGATCAGGGTGTCCCGGGACACTGGGAATGCCATGCTGGGGATCGGGGTGTTCCTGGAACTCTGGGAATGCCGTGCCGGGGATCGGGGTGTTCTGGGATTCTGGGAATGCCGTGCTGGGGATCGGGGTGTTCCGGAACTCTGGGAATGCCGCGCTGGGACTCGGTGGAGCTGAGGGCGGCATTCCCGGCAGGAAGCGGTGCAGCTGGCGCGGCAGAAGGAGCGGGAGCTGTCGGCGCGCGGCGAGCGCTGCAACGCCTCGGTGCAGGCGCTGTGGGAGAGCTGCAAGCCCTGCCTGCGGCAGCGCTGCCTCCGCTTCTACTCACGCACCTGCCGCAGCGGGGCCGGGCTCGTGGGCCGACAGGTGAGCCGCGACCCCGGGGAAACACACCCGGAAACACACCCGGAAACAGCGGGGAAACAGCGGGGAAACACACTGGGAAACAGCGGGAAACACACCGGGAAACACACCGGGAAAGAGCGAGGAAACAACAGGGAAACACACCGGGAAACACACCGGGAAACACACTGGGAAACAATGGGGAAACACACCGGGAAACAATGGGGAAAAAATGGGAAACAGCGGGGAAACAACAGGGAAATGAAATAATGGGGAAACACCAGGAAACGCCGGGGAAGCAAGGGGAAAACAACAAGGAAATACCGAGAACCAACTGGGAAACAATGGGGAAACAGCGGGGAAAAATGGGGAAACAACAGGGAAATAATGAGGAAACGGCGAGGAACCACCAGAAAACACTGGGGAAATAATGGGGAAATAATGAGGAAATACCGAGAAACAATGGGGAAACAGTGGGGAAGCAATGGGGAAACAACAGGGAAATAATGAGGAAACACCAGGGAAACAAGGAGGAAATACTGAGAAACAGCAGGGAAACACTGGGGAAACAGCAGGGAAAAAACAAGGAAACAAAGGAAAAAATGGGGAAATGTCAGGGAAAAAACAGGGAAACAAGGGTTAAAAATGGGGAAATACCAGGAACATAGCGGGGAGCAGTGGGGAACCAACGGGGAAACAGCATGGAAGCAATGGGGAAAGAATGGGAAAAAAACAGGGAAACAGCAGGGAAATAATGAGGGAGCACCAGGGAAATACCGTGAAGATCCCAGGGAAACAGTGGGGAAAGAACCAGGAAACAGTGGGGAAACATCAGGGAAACAGTGGGGAGATACTGGGGAAATACCAGGGAAACAATGGGGAAATAGCAGGGAAACAGTGGCGAAATACTGGGGAAATCAATGGGGAAATCAATGGGGAAACACCGAGAAACACTGGGAAACACCAGCAAAACAATGAGGAAACAGCAGGGAAACAACAAGGAAATACCAAGAAACAATGGGGAAACAGCGGGGAAACACCAGAAAACACCAGGGAAACAATGGGGAAACACAGGGGAAATAACGAGGAAATACTGAGAAACAATGGGGAAACAGTGGGGAAACACTGGGGAAACAGCAGGGAAAAAAACGGGGGAAAAAATGGGGAAACAACAGCAAAACACTGGGGGAACACTGGGGAAATACCAGGGAAACAGTGGGGAAACACTGGGGAAAAAAATGGGGAAATAGTGAGGAAACAGCAGGGAGAAACCGGAAAACAATGGGGAAACAGCAGGGAAACATTGGGGAACAACAGGGAAACAGTGGGGAGATACTGGGGAAATACCGGGGAAACAGTGGGGAAACAATGGGGAAAAGGGAGGGAAACAGTGGGGAAACACCAGGAACACACCAGGAAACAACGGGGAAACAGTGGGGAAAAAACAGGAAACACTGGGGAAACAATAGGGAAATAACAGGGAAATACCAAGAAAACAATGGGGAAACAACCAGGAAATGACAGGGAAAGAACAGGAGATGCTGGGGAAACACCGGGGGAACAATGGGGAAATACTGGGAAAACAATAGGGAAACACCAGGAAACAATGGGGAAGTAACAGGAAAACAACAGGAGACACCGGGGAAACAATGAGGAAACAACACAGAAACATGGGAAACACCAGTGAAAAAATGGGGAAACAATGGGGAAACAATGGGGAAGTAATGGGAAAATACCAGGGAAACAAGGAAATACAGGGGAAACAATGGGTAAACAGCAGAAAACAATGGGGAAACAATGGGAAACACTGGAGAAAAAATGGGGAAATAGTGGGGAAACAGTGGAGAAAAACAGGAAATACTGGGGAAACAATGGGGAAATACTGGGGAAACAATGGGGAAACATCAGGGAAATACCAAGAAAACAATGGGGAAACAACCAGGAAACAACAGGAGACACTGGGGGAACAATGGAGAAATACTGGGAAAACAATGGGAAAAAATTGGGGGGCTTGGGCATGGTCCCGTTCCCATTAGTGACCCCAGGTAGGTGAAGGACACTGGGACACTGGGAAAAGAGGATTTGGGCTGATCCCGTTCCCATTCCCATTAGTGACCCCAGGCAGGCGAGGGACACCGGGATACAGGGAAAGGGGATTTTGGATGATCCCGTTCCCACATTTGGGATGATCCCGTTCCCTTTCCCATTAGTGACCCCAGGCAGGTGAGGGATGCCAGGGGTACAGGAAGAGGGAATTTGGGATGATCCAATTCCTGTTAGTGACCCCAGGCAGGTGAGGGACACCAGGATACAGGGAAAGGGGATTTGGGATGATCCCGTTCCCACATTTGGGATGATCCCGTTCCCTTTCCCATTAGTGACCCCAGGCAGGTGAGGGACACCGGGGTACAGGAAGAGGGAATTTGGGATGATCCAATTCCCGTTAGTGACCCCAGGCAGGTGAGGGACACCAGGATACAGGGAAAGGGGATTTGGGATGATCCCGTTCCCACATTTGGGACGATCCCATTCCCACATTTGGGATGATCCCATTCCCGTTAGTGACTCCGGGCAGGGGAGGGACACCGGGATATGGGAAAAGGGGAAACTCAGCCTCACCCCACTCCCATTCCCACTAACTGGAAAACTGCCGGGGAGGAATCCCACGTCACACGGGAATACCGGGAAGGGCCGGATTTGGGCCTCATCCCATTCCCATTCCCAGAGCTTTGGCTGCTGAGGGATCCCACAGGGACACCAGGAATGGGGGATCTTCCCCTGATCCCATTCCCAGAGGGTCTCATGTGCGGGATCCCACATGGCACAGGGATACCAGGAAAGGGGGATTTTGCCCTGATCCCATTCCCAGAGGGTCTCAAGGTGCGGGATCCCACATGTCCCCGGGATCCTGGGAATGGCCGGGTTTTGACCCCATTCCCAGAGGGTCTCCAGGTGAGGGATGCCAGGAACAGCTGGGCTTTGATCCCATTCCCAGAGGGTCTCAGGTGTAGCATCCCACACGGCCCAGGGATGCCAGGTTCTGACCCCATTCCCAAAGGGTCTCCGGTGTGGAATCCCACATGGCATAGGGATCCTGGGAACAGCTGGATTTTGACCCCATTCCCAGAGGGTCCCAGGTGTGGGATCCCACATCCCACAGGGATACAAGGAAAGGGGGATTTTGCCCTGATCCCATTCCCAGAGCTTTGGCAGCTGAGGGAATCCCACAGGGATACCAGGAAAGGAAGATTTTGCCCTGATCCCATTCCCAGAGGGTCTCCAGGTGTGGGATCCTGGGAATGGCGAGGTTTTGATCCCATTCCCAGATGGTCTCCAGGTGTGGGATCCCAGATCCCATAGGGATACAAGGAAAGGGGGATTTTGCCCTGATCCCATTCCCAGAGGGTCTCAGGTGCAGGATCCCACATGGCACGGGGATCCTGGGAGTGGCGAGGTTCTGACCCCATTCCCAGAGGGTCTCAGGTGTGGGATCCCAGGAACAGCTGAGTTTTGATCCCATTCCCAGAGGGTCTCACGTGCGAGATCCCACATGGCACAGGGATACCAGGAAAGGGGGATTTTGCCCTGATCCCATTCCCAGAGGGTCTCAGGTGTGGGATCCCACATGTCCCCGGGATCCTGGGAATGGCCAGGTTTTGACCCCATTCCAAGAGGGTCTCCAGCTGAAGGATCCTGGGAATGGCGAGGTTCTGATCCCATTCCCAGAGGGTCTCAGGTGCAAGATCCCGCATGGCACGGGGATCCCAGGTCCTGACCCTATTCCCAGAGGGTCTGAGGTGAGGGATCCCACATTGCCCGGGGATCCCAGGTTCTGACCCCATTCCCAGAGGGTCTCAGGTGCAGGATCCCACATGGCACAGGGATCCTGGGAATGGCCAGGTTTTCATCCCATTCCCAGAGGGTCTCAGGTGCAGGATCCCACATGGCACAGGGATCCCAGGTTCTGACCCCATTCCCAGAGGGTCTGAGGTGAGGGATCCCACATTGCCCGGGGATCCCAGGTTCTGACCCCATTCCCATTCCCAGCTGGAGGAATTCCTGAACCACTCGTCTCCCATCTCCATCTGGGTGGACGGCGAGCGCCTGGACTCGCTGCTGGAGCGCGACGAGCGCCAGGAGCGGCAGCTGCAGGACCTGGAGGAGCGCTTCGGGCTCATGGAGGACGGCGTCCAGGACATCTTCCTCGACAGCTCCCGGGTCCAGGACCGCCTCCACCCCTTCTTCCAGGTGCCCTTCGGCGGCTTCCGCGAGGCGCTGGGGCCGCCGGTGCAGCGGCTGCGCCTCCCGCGCCGCTCCCGCCGCTTCTCCGGGGACTTCTTCCCGTTCTTCCCGCACCGCCACGGCGGCTTCCAGCAGCTCTTCCAGCCGCTCTTCCAGATCACCCAGCGCATGCTGGAGGACGCCCAGGGCAGCTGGGAGAACCCCACCGGAGAGTTCGGGACAGGTAGGAAGGGAGGGGAGCGGGATGGTGGATGGGGGATCCCAAATTCCGGTGGGCTTGGGGAAAAGAGCTGCGGGAAATCATCAGAACTTGTGAGGATTCTGAGAAAAGAGTCCCAAAAAATGCTTGGCAACTTTGGAGGATTCTGAGAAAAGATTCCCAGAAAATCCTTGGCAACTTTGGAGGATTCTGAGAAAAGATTCCCAGAAAATCCTTTGCAGCTTTGGAGGATTCTGAGAAAAGATTCCCAGAAAATCATTGGCGACTTTGGAGGATTCTGAGAAAAGATTCCCAGAAAATCCTTTGCAGCTTTGGAGGATTTGGGGGATTCTGAGAAAAGATTCCCAGAAAATCTTTGGCAACTTTGGAGGATTCTGAGAAAAGATTCCCAGAAAATCCTTGGCAACTTTGGAGTATTTGGAAGATTCCCTAAAGGGAATTCCCATGGAAACCTGGGAATCAGGGGCTCCACTGGTTGTGGGCTGGGATTTTGCAGTGTTGCCCCACCTCGATCCCAGCTGCCATCATGGGAATGGGGTTTTTTTGGGAATGTTGCAGGAGTTTGGGTTTTTGGGAATGCTGAAGGCTTTTCTTTTTGGGAATATTGCAGGTGGTTTTTTTGGGGAATATTGCAGGTGTTAGGTTGTTTTTTGGGATTGCTGCTGATTTTTTTTGGTGTTTGTTTTTTTTGGGATTACAGCTGATGTTTTTTAGGTGTTTGCTTTATTTCGGGATTGCCGCCGATGTCTTTTTGCTGTTTGTTTTTTTTTCGGGATTGCAGCTGATGTTTTTTTTGGGAACGTCACAGCCGGTGCCGTCACCGTCTGCCAACGCAGCCCTGGGGATGGGAGGGGCCCAGATTCCAAGGAAAAATCCCTTTTTTGGCACCTGGTGGGGACCTGCCAGGGCCGGGGGGTTGGAATTGGGGCACTGAGGCCGGCCTGGAATTCCCGCAGAATCCCGGAATTTCAGCAATGACCGGATGGTTTGCCGGGAGATCCGGCGGAACTCGGCCGGCTGCCTGCGGATGCGGGATGAGTGCGACCAGTGCCGGGAGATCCTGGCCCTGGGTGAGCTGGGAATGGGGAATGGGGACGGGAACGGGAATGGAGATGGAAAAATGGGGATGGGGATGGGATGGGGGTGGGGATGGGAATGGGAATGGGGAAGGGAACGGGAACGGGAATGGGAATGGGAATGGGGATGGGGACAAGACTGGGAATGGGGACAAGGATGGGAATGGGGACAAGGATGGGAATGGGGACGCTAACAGGAATGGGAATGGGGATGGGAATAGGAGAAGGGATGGGAATGGGAATGGGGATGGGGATGGGAATATGGAAATGGGAATGAGATGGGAATGGGAAAGGGGATGGGAAAGGGAAAGGGGATGGAAATGGGAACAGGAATGGGGGATGGTGATGGGAATGGGAACAGGGACGGGGATGGGAACAGGGAATGGGGACGGCAATGGCAATGGGGAACAGGGACAGGAATGGTGCTGGGAATGGGAATGGGGATGGGGACGGGACCGGGAACAGGGATGGGAATGGGGACAGAGAATGGGGAATCAGAACAAGGATGGGATCGGGGATGGGAACGGGGATGGGGACAGGAACAGGGATGGGGACAGGGATGAGAATGGAACAGGAATGGGGACGGGGACGGGGATGGGGATGGGAATGGGAAATGGGAATGGAAAACTGGAAATGGGAATGGAAAACTGGGAACGGGAATGGGAACAGGAATGGGGATGGGGATGCAGACAGGGATGGGGATGGGGATGGGGATGAGAACGGGGATGGAATGGGGATAGGCATGGGAGTGGGGATGGGGATGTGAATGGAGATGGGGATGGGGATGGGAAAGGAGATGGAAGACTGGGAATGGGAATGGAAAACTGGGAATGGGGAGAGAAAGGGGATGGGGATGGGGTGGGAATGGGAATGGAACAGGAACAGGCATGTGGATAGGAATGGGAACAGGGATGGGAATGGCAATGGGAACAGGGACAGGAATGGGGATGGGGATGGGACTGGGAATGCGGATGGGGATTAGGACAGGAATGGGAATGGAGATTGGGGATGGGAACTGGGAATGGGAACAGGGATAGAAATTGGAATGGGGATGGGGATGGGAAATGGGGATGGAAAACTGGGAATGGGGGTAGGAATGGGGGCAGGGATGGGGATGGGAATGGGGAATGGGGATGGGAATGGGAACGGGAATGGGGATGGGAATGGCGATAGGGATGGGAATGAGGATGGGAACGGGGATGGAAAATGGAAATGGAAAATGGGAATGGGAATGGGGATGGGGACAGGGACAGGAACGGGGATGGGAATGAGTGTGGGAACGGGGATGGGAAATGGGAATGGGAATGGGGATGGGAATGGGGACAAGGACCGGAATGGGGACAGGGATGGGAATGGGAATGGGGATGGGAGTGGGGATGGGGATGGGAGTGGGATTAGGAATGGGAACAGGAATGGGAATGGGGACGGGGGCAGGAATGGGGATGGGGCTGGGAATGGGAACAGGAATGAGGATGGGAATGGGGATGGGGAACAGGAACGAGGAATGGGAACTGGGATGGGGACGGGGATGGGAATGGGGATGGAAAACTGGGAATGGGAATGGAAAACTGGGAATGGGGGTGGGAATGGGGACAGGGATGGGAAATGGGAATAGGGATGGAAAACTGGGAATGGGAATAGGGATTGAAATAGTGGACAGGAACAGGGACGGGAATGGGAATGGGAATAGGGACAGTAATGGGGATGGGGATGGAAGCAGGAACAACGATGGGGATGGGATGGGGATGGGGGGCAGAGTTCGTGGTATGGGGTGGGTCTGGGGGGGTTTGGGGTTTTGGGGTGCATTTTGGTGTCTGGGGAGATGGAATGAGACGGGATGGGATGGGGTGGGATGGGATGGGATGGGATGGGGTGGGATGGGGCAGGATGGGGTCCATGGGATGGGATGGGGCAGGATGGGGTGGGATGGGATGGGGTGGCATGGGATGGGATGGGATGGGATGGGATGGGATGGGATGGGATGGGATGGGATGGGATGGGATGGGATGGGATGGGATGGGATGGGATGGGGTGGGATGAACCCCCCAGGGCCGTGCTGACCCCGTCCCACCCCGCCCCAGACTGCGGGCAGGAGGATCCCTCTCAGCAGGAGCTGCGGGAGCAGCTGGAGGACGCCGTGCGCGTGGCCGAGCGCTTCACGCGCCGCTACGATTCCCTGCTCCGGGAATTCCAGGAGGAAATGCTCAACACCTCCGGCCTGCTGGACCAGCTGAACCGCCAGTTCGGCTGGGTGTCCCGCCTGGCCAACCACTCCATGGGCTCCGACGGCTTCCTGCAGGTCACCACGGTGAGGCCGGCGGGATTGGGCCGGGATCGGGGCCGGGAACGGGGGTGGGAAGGCGGAAAGTGGGACAGGGCCACAAAGGGCTCTTTGTGCTCCGGCCGGGAATCTCTTGGCAGAGCCGGGTGCCGGGATGGGAGCCAAGGTCAGGGGCCCGCCTGGGGCTCTCCCGCGGCCGTCCCGACCTCACAAACTCAGATTCTCCCATGGGATGACCTCGGTGCCACATTCCAGGTGCTGTCCAAGGCCCCGAACCCCGCGGATCCCTCGGTGCCCCCGGACACGCAGGTGACAGTGCAGCTCTTCGACTCGGAGCCGCTGGCGCTCACCGTGCCCGGGGACATCCCCTGGGACGACCCCCGGTTCATGGAGAACGTGGCCCAGCAGGCGCTGCAGCGCTTCAAGGAAAACGCCGTGTGAGTCCTGTGGGACCTTCCCAAAATCCCCCCCCGAGGGATAACAGAGGGCTCATCCCGGATTTTTCCTCATTTCCAGAGAGTAGCCGGGCAATGCCGCCGCCGCCGCCCCTCCGGATCCCCCTTCCCGGGGGGAATTCTCAGCATTGCTGCCACCTCTCCCCTCCTGACCCTTCCTGCTGCCAGGACCCTGCGGGGCCCCAAATGGAAAATAAAGGTAGAGTTGAACACCCTGGAACTGCCTACGGAGTTTTTGGGATCATCCTGTGGGAAAAAAGAGGAAAAACAGCCTCGGAATTTTCCATAATTACATCATTGCGGAATGGTGGAGTTGAGGAATCAGGATCCGGTCCCAAATCTGATCCAGCAGGAGCTGCCCAGGATGGGGGACCTGTCACCATCCCATGGACACAAATCCCAGTGCCAGGGCCTGTCCCATTTCATGGATCCCAGTGCCAGGGCCTGTCCCCATCCCATGGACACGGATCCCAGTGCCAGGGCCTGTCCCAGTTCATGGACACGGATCCCAGTGCCAGGGCCTGTCCCAATTCATGGATCCCAGTGCCAGGGCCTGTCCCAGTTCACGGACACGGATCCCAGTGCCAGGGCCTGTCCCATTTCATGGATCCCAGTGCCAGGGCCTGTCCCAGTTCATGGACACGGATCCCAGTGCCAGGGCCTGTCCCAGTTCATGGATCCCAGTGCCAGGGCCTGTCCCAGTTCATGGACACGGATCCCAGTGCCAGGGCCTGTCCCAGTTCACGGACACGGATCCCAGTGCCAGGGCCTGTCCCAGTTCATGGACACGGATTCCAGTGCCAGGGCCTGTCCCAGTTCATGGATCCCAGTGCCAGGGCCTGTCCCAGTTCATGGACACGGATCCCAGTGCCAGGGCCTGTCCCAATTCATGGATCCCAGTGCCAGGGCCTGTCCCAGTGCCACGGACACGGATCCCAGTGCCAGGGCCTGTCCCAGTTCATGGATCCCAGTGCCAGGGCCTGTCCCCATCCCATGGACACGGATCCCAGTGCCAGGGCCTGTCCCAGTTCATGGATCCCAGTGCCAGGGCCTGTCCCAGTTCATGGACACGGATTCCAGTGCCAGGGCCTGTCCCAGTTCATGGATCCCAGTGCCAGGGCCTGTCCCAGTTCATGGACACGGATTCCAGTGCCAGGGCCTGTCCCAGTTCATGGATCCCAGTGCCAGGGCCTGTCCCCATCCCGTGGGACACGCAGGATCAGCCGGATCCCACCGCAATGGGATCTCCAGCCCCTCGTGAGCCAGGGAAGAGCTTCCCTGCCAAGGGAAATGCCAGGTCCTGATCCCCCGCATGAGATCCTGGGGAAGAAATCCTGCTGGGACACGCTGGGGGACAGTCCCTGTCCTCTGCCATCCCTGAGAATTCCCAAATTCCTGCAGGATCTCCCCCAGAGATCCCCATGGAATGAGCCACAGGGGCTTTATTGGGAACATGGGTTGGGAAGGGAGTGGATCCAGCCCCAAACCCATCCCAATCCAGCCCCAAATTCATCCCGATCCAAATCCAGTCCCAATCCCACCCCAATCCCCTGGGAATGGGGCAGAGGCTCCAGCAGAGCCAGTTGTGGGTCCGCATCCCACCAGGAAGAGCCAGCACAGCCTCTCCACCCCTGGCTGACATTCCCTGTGGGGACAATTCCCACTCCCTGGGAACATTCCCAAAGGCAAATCGTGCTGGGACAGTCCATGTCCTTTGCCACCTGTGAGAATTCTTAAATTTCCACAGCTTCCCCCCAGAGATCCCCATGGAAGGGGCAGAGGGGCTTTATTGGGAACATGGGTTGGGAAGGGAGTGGATCCAGCCCCAAACCCATCCCAATCCAGCCCCAAATTTATCCTGATCCTATTCCAATCCCAATCCAATCCCAATCCCCTGGGAATGGGGCAGAGGCTCCAGCAGAGCCGGTTGTGGGTCCGTATCCCACCAGGAAGAGCCGGCACAGCCTCTCCACCCCTGGCTGACATTCCCTGCGGGGACAATTCCCAATCCCAATCCCAATCCAGTCCTAATTCCACCCCA
Source organism: Camarhynchus parvulus (assembly GCF_901933205.1). NCBI lineage: Eukaryota > Metazoa > Chordata > Aves > Passeriformes > Thraupidae > Camarhynchus > Camarhynchus parvulus. The sequence goes on along the minus strand of NC_044573.1, from coordinate 111,993,944 downwards.
ATCCCTACGAATGGGGCAGAGGCTTCAGGAGAGCCAACTCTGGGTCCGTATCCCACCGGGAAGAGCCGGCACAGCTGACATTCCCCGCAGGGACAATTCCCAATCCCAATCGCCAGGATGCCGATCCCAAGGAAGCCCCGCTCATCCCTGGATGTTGCCGCCATCTCCGTCCCCTCCCAGCAGCGCTTCCCTCTCCCGGCTGCCGCTCCCGCTGTCCCCGGTATTCCCGGCGCTCCGCAGCAGCGCGCGGTGCAGGCCGTTGTAGAGCGCGGCCCCGGCCAGGAGCAGGGCGAATCCCGGGACCTGCAGGGCGTGGAAGCGCTCCCAGCGCAGCGCCAGGCTCAGCGCCCAGACCAGCAGCGTGCGCAGGCTGTCCAGCACCGTGCGCGTGGTCGCGCTCAGCTCCCGCGTCACGCTGAGCCCCGCGAAGTTGAAGAAGGAGATGCTCCCGATGTTGCCCAGGAGCGCCGCCAGGATCAGGGGGTCCCGGCGGATCTGGCACCAGGCGTCCATGGGATCCTCCAGGACGCCGCGGGGGTTCCCCGAGAGACGCCCCGCCGGGATGAAGGACAGCGGCACCAGCAGCAGCGCCAGGATGGAGAAGCCGAAAAGACCTGCGGGGAATTCCTGGTTTTATCATGGATCGGCCCCACGGCGTTTCGTGGGATTCCCCTGGGAATGGGGCAGAGGCGCCAGGAGAGCTGGCTGTGGCCCCAATCCCAATCCTAATCCAGCCCCAATCCCATCCCAATCCCCTGGGAGTGGGGCAGAGGGTCAGGGAGAGCTGGCTGTGGCCCCAATCCCAATCCCAATCCCAATCCCAGTCCAGCCCCAATCCCATCCCAATCCCCTGGGAGTGGGGCAGAGGGTCAGGGAGAGCTGGCTGTGGCCCTAATCCCAATCCCAATCCCAATCCCAATCCAGCCCAAATCCCATCCCAATCCCCTGGGAGTGGGGCAGAGGGTCAGGGAGAGCTGGCTGTGGCCCCAATCCCAATCCCAATCCCAATCCCAGTCCAGCCCCAATCCCATCCCAATCCCCTGGGAGTGGGGCAGAGGGTCAGGGAGAGCTGGCTGTGGCCCCAATCCCAATCCTAATCCAGCCCCAATCCCATCCCAATCCCCTGGGAGTGGGGCAGAGGGTCAGGGAGAGCTGGCTGTGGCCCAAATCCAAATCCCAATCCCAATCCCAATCCCAGTCCAGCCCCAATCCCATCCCAATCCCCTGGGAGTGGGGCAGAGGGTCAGGGAGAGCTGGCTGTGGCCCTAATCCCAATCCCAATCCCAATCCCAATCCAGCCCAAATCCCATCCCAATCCCCTGGGAATGGGGCAGAGGCTCCGGGAGCACCGGCTGTGGGTCCGTATCCCACCGGGAAGAGCCGGCACAGCCCCTCCACCCCTGGCTGACATTCCCTGCGGGGACAATTCCCAACCCCAATCCTTGGGAACATTCCCGAGGGCAAACCCTGCTGGGACACCCTGGGGGACAGTCCCTGTCCTCTGCCACCCCTGAGAATTCCCAAATTCCTGCAGGAGATCCCCATGGAACGGGGCATGGGATTTTTGTGGGATTCCCGCTGGCGGGGGTTCCCGGGATTTCTGGGATCCGAGGGAATCGCGGACCTTCGGTGCCCACGGCGCGCAGCGGGTGCACGTCGTGGCTGAAGACGAATTTCTCCTCCAGCACCATCTGGATGGACACGATGGCCTGGGCCAGCAGGATCAGGAGGTCACCTGGGAAAAGAGGGAAAACCGGGATGGCAACAGGGAAAAGAACAGGCAAAACAGGGGAAAGAGCTGAGAAAAGAACATGGAGAACAACAGCGAAAACAGGGAAAACAACAGCGAAAACAGGGAAAACAACAGGGAAAATTGGGATAACAACAGGGAAAACAACAGGGAAAACAACAGGGAAAATTGGGATAACAACAGGGAAAACAACAGGGAAAACAACAGGGAAAACAACAGGGAAAATTGGGATAACGGCAGGGAAAATTGGGAAAACAACAGGGAAAACAGGGAACAGAACAGGGAAAACAGGGATAACAGTAGGGATAACAACAGGGAAAACAACAGGGAAAATCAGGATGACAACAGGGAAAACCCAGATAACAACAGGGAAAACAGGAATAACAACAGGGAAAACAGGAATAACAACAGGGAAAATCAGGATAACAACAGTGAAAACAGGAATAACAACAGGGAAAACCCAGATAACAACAGGGATAACAACAGGGAAAGCAGGAAAAGCAACAGAAAAAAACAGGGAAAACAACAGGGAAAAATGGGATAAAACAGGGAAAACAACAGAAATAACAGGGCAAACGGAAAATCGGGACAACAACAGGGAAAACAACAGGGAAAATCAGGATGACAACAGGGAAAACCCAGATAACAACAGGGAAAAGAGGGATAACAACATGGAAAACAACAAGGAAAACAGGGAAAAGGAAGAGAGGAGAAAAATGGGGGGAAATTGCCCTCCCCTTCCAAGGAGTGACCCCCCCCATTCCAAGGAGTGATTCCCCCCATTCCAAGGAGTGATTCCGAGTGCAGGGGCCAGCTGGAAATGTAATTAGGCTAATTGAAAAGTGCAGATGAGCCGAGGAGCCGGCTGGAAATATAATTAAGGTAGTAAAATGCTGCGTATTTTAGTTAAGATTTTAAATAAATTAAGGAGTTAAGTTAGAAATGTCACCTGCAGGAATCACGCACTCTGGTTAAAGAGTAACAAAAATGTCAGGAAAAGTAAAATTAGGAGTGACGGGATAGTGAGGAAGATGATTTTCTTCCTCCCATACGCCCATCCCTCATTTCAAAACCCCACCGATCCAATTAAGGGAGAACAATTATGCAGCCATAATGAATATTCAGCTGATTATAATGCAGGTAATGAATATGTATTAGGTGTCTTTAAAAACCACGTGAATATGCAAAACATTTTTGGATAGACAGAGAGCAGGAGCCTGCGACTCCCCAGGAATGGCTTTGGGCAATAATTCCAATATTCCGCTTGTGTGATGTAATGAACGCCCTTCTTTCCAGCTTTAATTAGTCTGTCTGCGCTTCAGTGATCCCCCCATTCCAGGGAATGATTCCCCCATTCCATGGAATGATCCCTCCATTCCAAGGAGAGATTCCCCCATTCCGTGGAGTGATCCCACCATTCCAAGGAGAGATCCCTCCATTCCAAGGAGAGATTCCCCCATTCCGTGGAGTGATCCCACCATTCCAAGGAGAGATCCCTCCATTCCAAGGAGTGATTCCCCAATTCCAAGGAGTGATCCCACCATTCCAAGGAGTGATTCCCCAATTCCATTGAGTGATCCCTCCATTCCAAGGAGAGATTCCCCAATTCCAAGGAGTGATTCCCCAATTCCAATGAGTGATCCCACCAATCCAAGGAGTGATTCCCCAATTCCAAGGAGAGATTCCCCAATTCCAAGGAGTGATCCCACCAATCCAAGGAGTGATCCCCCCATTCCAAGGAGAGATTCCCCAATTCCAAGGAGTGATCCCACCATTCCAAGGAGTGATTCCCCAATTCCAAGGAGTGATCCCACCAATCCAAGGAGTGATTCCCCAATTCCATTGAGTGATCCCTCCATTCCAAGGAGAGATTCCCCAATTCCAAGGAGTGATCCCACCAATCCAAGGAGTGATCCCTCCATTCCAAGGAGAGATTCCCCAATTCCAATGACTGATCCCTCCATTCCAAGGAGTGATCCCACCAATCCAAGGAGTGATCCCTCCATTCCAAGGAGAGATTCCCCAATTCCAAGGAGTGATCCCACCAATCCAAGGAGTGATCCCCCCATTCCAAGGAGAGATCCCTCCATTCCAAGAGGTTTTCCCACCATTCCATGGAGTGATCCCTCCATTCCAAGGAGTGATTCCCCAATTCCATGGAGTGATCCCCCCATTCCAAGAGGTTTTCCCACCATTCCATGGAGTGATCCCCCCATTCCAAGGAGTGATCCCACCATTCCAAGCAATGATTCCCCCATCCCAGGGAGTGATCCCATTGTTCCAAGGAGCGACCCCCCAATTCCATGGACTGATCCTGTCATTCCAGTAAGTGACCTTCCCAGTTCCATGGAGTGATCCCACCGTAACAAGGAGTGATCCCACCATTCCAAGTTTTCCTGCCATCCCAAGGAGTGACCCCAGCGTTCCATGGAGCAACCCTGCCATTCCATGGACTGATCCAGCCATTCCAACTAGCGACCTCCCCAACTCCATGGAGTGATCCCACCATCCCATAGAGCGACCCCACCATCCCAAGGCTGTCCCAGTGCCCCGGCATTCCCGGGATACCAACGATGCCAGTCCGTCTCCCACTGCCCTGGAATTCCCGGGATACCCGCGATGCCTTGGGATGCCCCGGCATTCCTGGGATACTGGTGATGACGTCAGCCAGCCCCTGTCCCACTGCCCCGGCATTTCTGGGATACCCGCAATGCCCCGGGATGCCCTGGCATTCCCAGGATTCCCGTGATGCCAGCCCGTGTCCCAGTGTCCTGGCATTCCTGGGACACCCACGATGCCCTGGAATGCCTCGGCATTCTCAGGATTTCCGTGATGCCAGCCCATGTCCCAGTGCCCCGGCATTCCCGGATTCCTGCGATGCCCCGGCATTCCCGGGATACCAGTGATGATGCCAGCCCGTGTCCCAGTGCCCCGGCATTCCCGGGATTCCCGCGATGCTCCGGCATTCCCGGCATACCAGTGATGATGCCAGCCCATGTCCCAGTGCCCCGGCATTCCCGGGATTCCTGCGATGCTCCGGCATTCCCGGGATACCAGTGATGATGCCAGCCCGTGTCCCAGTGCCCCGGCATTCCCGGGATTCTCGCGATGCCCCGGCATTCCCGGGATACCAGTGATGATGCCAGCCCGTGTCCCAGTGCCCCGGCGTTCCCGGGATACCCACGATGCCCCGGCATTCCCGGCATACCCGTGATGATGCCAGCCCGTGTCCCAGTGCCCCGGCATTCCCGGGATTCCCGTGATGCCCCGGCATTCCCGGGATACCAGTGATGATGCCAGCCCGTGTCCCAGTGCCCCGGCATTCCCGGGATACCCACGATGCCCCGGCATTCCTGGGATACCGGTGATGATGCCAGCCCGTGTCCCAGTGCCCCGGCATTCCCGGGATACCCATGATGCCCCGGCATTCCCGGCATACCCGTGATGACGTCGGCCAGCCCGTGCCCGGTGCCGCCGGGGTTCCCGCGCAGATCCGCCAATCCCACGAGCGCCAGCCCCAGGATGGTGAGCAGAATTCCCGCCCAGTGGCTCCACTCCAGCCTCCGGCCCAGGAACGCCACGGAGAGGAGCCCGGTGAAGATGATGAGGGAGCCCCGGAGCATCTGGAAGCTGGAGGCGCTGGTCATGTTCAAAGCTGCGGGGAAAAACGGCGGGAAAAGCACTCAGGGCCCGACGGAAACTTCCGGAAATTCCGCGGTTTACGGGATTTCCATTGGGAAAAGCGGGAATTGGGTGGCGGACTCACCCACGTACATGATGCTGGTGCCGGCCATGTCGCACAGGGCGGGGGGCAGGAACAGCAGGGCGTTGAAGGGTCGGGATGGGGACAGGGCCGGGGATGGATCCCGATCCCGATCCCGATCCCGATCCCGATCCGCGCGGCGCCGATCCCGCAGGAGCAGCAGGTAGAACACTGGGAGGCAGGAGAATTCCCCCAGGAACATCCCGGCCGCCTGGGGGACACGGGGAATAATGGGGTTCGATGGGGCTGGAAATGGGAATAATGGGGTTCAGCTGTAGGAATGGGGTGGGAAATGGGAATAATGGGGTTCACCTGTAGGAATGGGGATGGAAATGAGAATAATGGGGTTCACCTGTAGGAATGGGGATGGAAATGAGAATAATGGGGTTCAGCTGTAGGAATGGGGATGGAAATGGGAATAATGGGGTTCACCTGTAGGAATGGGGATGGAAATGGGAATAATGGGGTTCACCTGTAGGAATGGGGGCTGGAAATGGGAATGGGAGGGATCAGCTGTAGGAATGGGGATGGAAACAGGAATAATGGGGTTCACCTGTAAGAATGGGGATGGAAATGGGAATAATGGGGTTCAGCTGTAGGAATGGGCTGGGAAATGGGAATAATGGGGTTCACCTGTAGGAATGGGGATGGAAATGGGAATAATGGGGTTCACCTGTAGGATTGGAGGCTGGAAACAGGAATAATGGGGTTCACCTGTAGGAATGGGGATGGAAATGGGAATAATGGGGTTCACCTGTAGGAATGGGGATGGAAATGGGAATAATGGGGTTCACCTGTAGGAATGGGGCTGGGAGGTGGGATGGGGGCTGGAAGCTGGGAAAGGGGGATCAGCGCTAGGAAACAGGGCTGGAAATGGGAATAATGGGGTTCACCTGTAGGAATGGGGATGGAAATGGGAATAATGGGGTTCAGCTGTAGGAATGGGGGCTGGAAATGGGAATAATGGGGTTCACCTGTAGGAATGGGGATGGAAATGGGAATAATGGGGTTCACCTGTAGGAATGGGGATGGAAATGGGAATAATGGGGTTCACCTGTAGGAATGGGGCTGGGAGGTGGGATGGGGGCTGGAAGCTGGGAAAGGGGGATCAGCGCTAGGAAACAGGGCTGGAAATGGGAATAATGGGGTTCACCTGTAGGAATGGGGATGGAAATGAGAATAATGGGGTTCAGCTGTAGGAATGGGGTGGGAAATGGGAATGGGAGGGATCAGCTGTAGGATTGGAGGCTGGAAACAGGAGTAATGGGGTTCACCTGTGGGAATGGGGGCTGGAAATCAGAATAATGGGGTTCACCTTTAGGAATGGGGCTGGAAGCTGGAAACGAAGAATCACTTGCAGGAATACGGCTGGAAATGGGAAAACGGCCTGGAATCGGGAATGGGGTTGGGATCAGGAATGGGATTGGAATCGGGAATGGGGCTGGAATTGGGAGTGGGGCTGGAATCAGGAATGGGATTGGAATCGGGAATAGGGCTCGAATTGGGAGTGGGCCTGGAATCAGGAATGGGATTGGAATCGGGAATAGGGCTGGAATTGGGAGTGGGGCTGGAATCAGGAATGGGATTGGAATCGGGAGTGGGGCTGGAATTGGGAATCTCACCCGCACGAAGGGGTGTTGGGATCAGGAGTTGGGCTCAAATCAGGAATGGGGCTGGGATTGGGAATCTCACCTGCAGGAAGGGATTGGAATTGGGAATGGGGCTGGGATTGGGAATCTCACCTGCAGGAAGGGGTGCTGGAATTTGTGCTCCTCCGTCCCATCGCAGCCGGGAGCGCTGAAGTTGTCGGCCCACCTGGGAGGGGTCAGGGCAGGGATCGGGATCGGGATGGGGATCGGGATTATCCCGAAATCCCGGAACTCGGGGCCGTGCCCTGGGACGGCAGCGCCCCCAGGTGACACCGCCGGGACCGGGATGTCCCCAGGGAAAGTGACACCGCCGGGGCTGTCCCGGCCTGAGCAGCCCTGGCTGGGATCCCGGGATTGAGTGACAGCCGGGAACGGGACACCGGGAACGGGACACCAGAAACGGGACACCTCTTGTTCCAAAAATCCGGATCTGAGATCCCGGGATTGAGTGACAGCCGGGAACGGGACACCCCATGTCCCAAAAATCCGGATCCTGAGGGACACCAGGAACAGGACACTGGGAACGGGACACCGGGAACGGGACACGAGAATGGGACACCGGGTACGGGACACCGGGAACGGGACACCGGGAACGGGACACCGGGAACGGGACACGAGAATGGGACACTGGGTACGGGACACCGGGAATGGGACACCGGGAATGGGACACGAGAATAGGACACCGGGAATGGGACACCGGGAATGGGACACCGGGAATGGGACACGAGAATGGGACACCAGGTACGGGACACCGGGAATGGGACACCGGGAACGGGACACCCCATGTCCCAAAAATCCGGATCTGAGATCCCGGGATTGAGTGACAGCCGGCAATGGGACACCGGGAACGGGACACTGGGAATGGGACACCTCTTGTTCCAAAAATCCAAATCTGGGATCCCGGGATTGAGTGACAGCCAGGAACGGGACACCCCATGTCCCAAAATCCGGATCCTGAGGGACACTGGGAACAGGACACTGGGAACGGGACACGAGAATGGGACACCGGGTACGGGACACTGGGAATGGGACACCGGGAACGGGACACCGGGAACGGGACATGAGAATGGGACACCAGGAACAGGACACTGGGAATGGGACACGAGAATGGGACACCGGGTATGGGACACTGGGAATGGGACACCGTGAATGGGACACCCCATGTCCCAAAAATCCGGATCTGGGATCCTGGGATTGAGTGACAGCCGGGAACGGGACACCGGGAACGAGACATTGGGAATGGGACACTGGGAATGGGACACCGGGATTGTGACACCAGGAACGGGACATCCCATGTCCCAAAATTCCGGACCCTGAGTGACAGCCGGGAACGGGACACGAGAACAGGATACCGGGAACGGGACACCAGGAACGGGACACCGGGAATGGAACATCGGGAATGGGACATCGGGAACGGGACACCCCCTGTTCCAAAACTCTGGATCTGGGACTGAGGGACACCAGGAATGGGACACCCCATGTCCCAAAGCTCCGGATCCTGAGGGACACCAGATCCATAAAATCGCTGGACGCCACAGCCTCAATTTGGGGTAAATCCCCCCATTTTTTGGCTGCTCCAACCACCCTCTGGCCAAAGCAGGACCCTTTGGGCGCGGATTTCCCATTCCTCAGACCCCAAATGTCCCCCAGGCTCCCCCAAATCCAGCCGGGAACGCCCCCGACCCCCCAGGGGACCCCTCCCATCCCGGTTTTTCCGCCAATCCCGGGAGATTCGGGGCTGACTCATTCCCGGGGTGTCGCAAGAGGCTTTTTTGGGACCTCACGTGTCCCCTCCGCCTCAGCTTCCCCTTCCGGGGCTGGGATCGGCCGGGATCAGCTGGGATCGGCTGGAATCCGCTGGGATCGGCCGGGATGAGCCGGCCCGGCAGGTCCGCCCTGCCCGGGCACATTTTGGGATCGCCGCGGGTTGGGAATGACGTCACTGCCGCGCCTCCCGGGATTTTGGGGTGCGGGAGGAGCCGCACGGGCACCCGGGGGGGGGCTCCACCCCTAAATGGGCTGGAGGAACCCAAATTCCTTCTCCGACCCCAAAAGGAGCCGGATCCCCCCCAAAAGGATCTCCCCATTAGGGGTGGGGACACCGAGGTGACCCCAAAGCCCCGGGGGGCGCAGGGAGGGGTCCCCAAGGCCACTCACGGGGACACAACCGCGACACCGGCGGGCGGGGGCGGGGCGGGGCCCGGGGGATTTTGGGGGATTTTGGGGGATTTTGGGGGACTCACTTGGCCGCCAGGGTGTTGATGGAGCCGGTGAGGAGCATGAGCGCGGCCAGGCCCAGCTGGTACCGGGACCACGCCATGGCCCCCCCGGCACCGCCGCCCGCGGGGACACGCCCCCGGACACGCCCACAACGGGAGACACGCCCACCGAGCACGCCCCCATCAGCCGAATGTGGGACACGCCTCCTTGGCCACACCCCCAATGGGAAAACACCGCCCCTGACCGAGCTGGCCACGCCCATAGAGCGATCGGGGGGGGGGGTGTGCGTGAAGCCACGCCCCCTATTTTGCATAACCACGCCCCCACCACGTGCAGCCGATCCCGGGAATTCTGTCCCTGGGTTCTGTCCCGAAATTCTGCCTCGGGGATTCTATCCTGGAAGTTTTGTCCCGGAATTTCTGTCTTGGGGATTCTGGCCCCGGAATTTTGTCCCGGGAGTTCTGTCCCCGGAATTTTGTCCCCGGAATTCTGTCCCCGGGATCCTGTCCCGGTATTCTGTCCCGAGAATTCTGTGTCCTGAATTCTGTCCAGAGGATTCTGTCCTGGGGATTCTGTCCCGGGAATTCTGTCCCGGAATTTTATCCCTGGAATTCTGTCCCGGGAATTTTATCTTGAGAATTCTGTCCCGAGGATTCCGTCTTGGGGAATTCTCTCCCTGGAATTCTCATCCCAGAATTCTATCCCGGGAATTCTGTCCCGGGATTCTGTCCCGGGAATTCTCTCCTGGGAATTCCGTCCCTGGAATTCCCATCCCGGGGATTCCGGTCCCGGCGCCTCCGCCCTCGCGTCCGGCAGGTGGCGCTGTCGGACCGGGATCGGAACCGCGATCCATTCCCGGGATTCGGGACCCGCAGGGCCTGCGCGGGATAAACCCGGGATAAACCTGGGATAAACTCCTCTGGGATAAACCTGGGATAAACTCCTGTGGATAAACCTGTCTGGGATAAACCTGTCTGGGATAAACCTGGGATAAACTCCTCTGGGATAAACCTGTCTGGGATAAACCTGGGATAAATCTGTCTGGGATAAACCTGGGATAAACTTCTCTGGGATAAACCTGTCTGGGATAAACCTGGGATAAACCTGGCTGTGATAAACCTGCCCAGGATAAACCTGGATAGGATAAACCTGCCCGGGATAAACCTACCCGGGATAAACCTGACTGCGGTAAACCTGTCTGGGATAAACCCGGGATAAATCTGTCTGGGATAAACCCTGGATAAACCTGCCCAGGATAAACCTGGCTGGGACAAGCCTGCCTGGGATAAATGTGTTTGGAAAGACCTGACCAGAGTAAACCCGGGATAAATCTGCCCAGGATAAACCCAGGATAAACCTGCCCGGGATAATCCCAGGCAGCCTCTCCCTCCCCCTGTTCCCTCCCGGGCCTCCCCCACAACCGGTGATTAATTGTTTTTCCATACCTTTTCCACCCCTTTTCCCATCCCTTTTCCACCCCTTTTACTTCCATTTCCCACCCTTTTTTCAATCCTTTTTTCCACCCCATTTTTCATTCCTTTTCCACCCCTTTCTTTCCCTTTCCCACCCTTTTTTCAATCCCTTTTTCCATCTCTTTTTCCAGCCCTTTTCCAGCCCTTTTCCTTCCATTTCCCACCCTTTTTTCAATCCTTTTTCCCACCCCTTTTTCCATCCCTTTTCCAGCCCTTTTACTTCCATTTCCCACCCTTTTTTCAATCCTTTTTTCCACCCCTTTCTCCATTCCTTTTCCACCCCTTTCTTTCCCTTTTCCACCCTTTTTTCAATCCCTTTTCCCTCCTCTTTTTCCATTCCTTTTCCAGCCCTTTTCCTTCCATTTCCCACCCTTTTTTCAATCCTTTTTTCCACCCCTTTCTCCATTCCTTTTCCACCCCTTTCTTTCCCTTTCCCACCCTTTTTTCAATCCCTTTTTCCATCTCTTTTTCCATTCCTTTTCCAGCCCTTCCCGCGCCAGGGGGTGGAAATTGCCAATCCAAGGGCTCAGCCAAGGATTGGGATGGGATTGGGATGGGATTAACCCTTCCCATGCCTGGGCACAGGAATTCTCAATCCAAGGGTTTTGATCAGGCTGGGATCGGGATGAGATTGGGATGGGAATTCCCAATCCAAGGGTTTTGATCAGGATGGGATCGGGATGGGATTGGGATGGGATTGAGTTGGGATTAACCCTTCCCATGGCGGGGATGTTGGTCAGAGCGGGGAAGGGAGAGTCCTCTGGGGTGGGGGCAGCGGGGACAGAAATGTGACCCTGGGGGACATGAAAATGTGGCCCTGGGGGGACATCAAAATGGGACCCTGGGGGGGGATAGAGATGTGACCCTGGGGGACAGAAATGTGACCCTGAGGAGGGATAGAAGTGTGACCCTGGAGGGGACAAGAGTGTGGCAAGGGGGGACATCAAAATGTGACCCTGGAGGGGACAGAAATGTGACCCTGAGGAGGGATGGAAGTGTGACCCTGGAGGGGACAAGAGCGTGGCAAGGGGGGGGCATCAAAATGTGGCCCTGGGGGGGACAGAAATGTGACCCTGGGGGACAGGAATGTGACCCTGGAGGGGACAAGAATGTGGCAAGGGGGGGGGACATCAAAATGCGGCCCTGGGGGCGACAGAAATGTGACCCTGGGGGACAGGAATGTGACCCTGGAGGGGACAAGAATGTGGCAAGGGGGGACATCAAAATGTGGCCCTAGGGGGGACAGAAATGTGACCCTGAGGAGGGACAGAAATGTGACCTTGGGGGGACCTTGGGGGGAACAGAAATGTGACCCTGAGGAGGGATGGAAATGTGACCTTGGGGGACAGAAATGTGACCTTGGGGGGAACAGAAATGTGACCCTGGAGGGGACAAGAGCGTGGCAAGGGGGGGGCATCAAAATGTGACCCTGGAGGGGACAGAAATGTGACCCTGAGGGACAGAAATGTGGCCCTGGAGGGGACAAGAGCGTGGCAAGGGGGGGGCATCAAAATGTGACCCTGGAGGGGACAGAAATGTGACCCTGAGGGACAGAAATGTGACCCTGAGGGACAGAAATGTGGCCCTGGGGGGGACAGAAATGTGGCCCCAGTGGGGACAAAAGTGTGGCACTAATGGGGCTGTGAGGAGGGGACAGGAAGGTGGCCTCAGGAGGGACCCAAATGTGTCCCCAAGGAGGGACAGAAAGGTGGCCCTGGGGGACAGAAAGGTGACCCTGGAGAGGACAAGAGTGTGGCCCTAAGGGGGGACATCAAAATGTGGCCCTGGGGGGGGACAGAAATGTGACCCTGGAGGTGACTGAAACGTCACCCTGGAGGGGACAAGAGCATGGCCCTAAGGGGGGACATCAAAATGCAACCCCGAGGGACAGAAATGTGACCCTGACGGGACAGAAATGTGACCTTGGGGGGACAGAAGGGTGGCCCTGGGGGGGACAGAAATGTGGCCCTGGAGGGGGATGGGATGAGGAGGGACAGAAATGTGGCGCTGGGGAGGGACAGAAAGGTGGAAAGGACAGAAATGTGGCCCCGTTTTCCCGTTGATTTTTCCCCAATAATCCCTGGATTTCCCCAATTTTTCCCCGATTTTTCCCCCTTTCCCACCACGATAACGACCTTCCCTCCCGCTCCTGGGATGAGCCCCGGGATGAGCTTCCCCCACAGTCGCCCAACGCCAGGCTGGAATGTGGAGCCGCTCCGATGGATTGTAAATATTTGGGATTCGGCTGACAGGGAACATTGAAACGCTCTAAGAGGGAAAAAAAATGGCTCAGGATCCCTGAATCCTTCGGGAATCTGCGTGGAGGCTCCTCTGAATCCCTGGATCAGCCCCTGTGGATCCCTCGGGAATGTTTTGTGTTCCCAAATGCTGGAGGGGGCTGAGCTTGGTGTCCTGGGACTGGGAAAATCCCGGGTCTGTCCTCTGCTCCATCGGGAATTGAGGCATGGAAAATGGGGCGGGGTTAAAGGGTGGAGGGATGGATCCATGGATGGATGGATGTGTGGATGGATGGATGATGGATGGATGGATGGATGGATGGATGGATGGATGGATGGATGGATGATGGATGGATGGGTGGATGGATGGATGGATGGATGGATGGAGGGATGGATGGATGGATGGATGGATGGATGGATGGATGGATGGATGGACATGGATGGATGGATGGATGGATGGATGGATGGATGGATGGATGGATGATGGATGGATGGATGGATGGATGGATGATGGATGGGTAGATGGATGGATGGATGGATGGATGGATGGAGGGATGGATGGATGGATGGATGGATGGATGGATGGATGGATGGACATGGATGGATGGATGGATGGATGGATGGATGGATGGATGGATGGATGGATGGAGGGATGGATGATGGATGGATGGATGGATGGACATGGATGGATGGATGGATGGATGGATGGATGGATGGATGGATGGATGGATAGATGAGGGATGGATGATGGAGGGATGGATGATGGATGGATGGATGGATGGATGGATGGATGGATGGATGGATGGATGGATGATGATGGATGGATGGATGGATGGATGGATGGATGGATGGATGGATGGATGATGGATAGATGGATGGATAGATGGATGGATGGATGGATAGATGGATGGATAGATGATGGATGATGGATGATGATGGATGGATAGATGGATGGATGGATGGATGGATGGATGGATGGATGGATGGATGGATGGATGGATGATGGATGGATGATGGAGGGATGGATGATGGATGGATGGATGGGTGGATGGATGGATGGATGGATGATGGATGGATGGATGGATGGATGGATGGATGGATGGATGGATGGATGATGGATCAGGATCCTCCTTTCCCAGATCCCAAGGGAAGGATCTGAGGTCCTGGGGATTGAGGTCCTCCCTTCCCAGATCCCAAAGGAATTACAGGAGGTAAAGTCGAGATCCCAGAGGATCAGGATCCTCCTTTTCCAATCGTTGTGGCAAGAAAAGCCAAGATCCCTGAGGATCAGGATCCTCCCTTCCCAGATCCCAAGGGAATTACTGGAGGCAAAGTCAAGATCCCAGAGGATTGAGATCCTCCTTTCCCAGATCCTGAGAGAAAGAAATGGAGGCAAAGTCGAGATCCCAGAAGATCAGGATTCTCCTTTCTCAGATCCCAAGGGAATTACTGGAGGCAAAGCCAAGATCCCAGAGGATTGAGATCCTCCTTTCCCAGATCCTGAGTGAATTACTGGAGGCAAAGCCAAGATCCCAGAGGATCGGGATCCTCCTTTCCCAATCCCCCCCTCCCTCTCCAGATCCCTCGGGAAGATCCCAGACACTCCCGAGCTTCCAACAATCCTTTATTTCTCTCTCCAAGGAATCGAACCCCGCGGGACACATCGGCTTTGGCATGAGAACCAGGGACCCCTTCCCGGCGGGAACCGGGCACCCCTGGATGAGGAAGATGCAGAAATTCCTCCCTGGAATTGTCAGGAAGTGTCCCCCGGGCCTCCTCTCTGACGGATATTTCTGGAATTCCACGGATAGCGCCGTTGGTAATAAATATCCTCTGGAATCTCACAAACGTACAGCTCAAGGATCAGAAATCCATGGATTTTGGTTTTTTCCTCTCTGGAAAGGTGACGGAACATCCCCAAAGTCCCCCTCCCCTGCCACCTCCAGTGCTCCAGGAGGGTCCCCCCCGTGTCCCCACCATGTCCCCTGGAGGGGCTTTGGGTGCTGGGAGGGGAAAATTCCATCCTGGAAGGGCGGGAAAGGGAAAGGAGGGGAGTTTTGCTTCCCTGTTGGGGTGGTGGGGACAGAGGTGACCCCCGGGGCATCCCAGGGAATTCCGGGAGTGCCCCAGGAGTGAGGGTGGTGGTGGGAAGGGGTGTGGAGGGAAGGATGGAGAAGTGTTGTAATATCCCAGATTTCTCTCTGAGGGAAAAGATTCCATCCCCGGAGTCCTGGTGAGGATGGGAATGGGGATCCCGGGGGACAATTTTCCCTAAAATTCCTCCCCGAGGGAACAATTCCATTCCCAGAGTCTCGGTGAGGATGGAGATGGGGATCCAAGGGGAAAATATCCCAAAAAAACCTCCCTGAGGGGAAAATTTCCACCCCTGGAGCCTTGGGGAGGATGGAGATGGAGATCCCAGGGGAAAATATCCCAGATTTTCCCCAAAATACCTTCCCAGGAGGAACAACTCTATCCCCAGAGCTTTGGAGAGAACAGAAATGGGGATCCCATGGGAAAATATCCTGGATTATCCCTGACAAAACCACTCAGAGGGAAATAATTCCATCCCTGGAGCCTTGGGGAGGATGGAGATGCAGGATCTCAAGGGAAAATATCCCAAACTGTCCCCCAAACCCCTTCCTGAGGGGAACAACCCCATCCCCAGACTCTCGGCGTGGACGGACACAGAAATCCTGTGGGATCAGCCAGCCTCCCACGGACGATTCCCGCTAAATCCCGAGGACTCCCAGCTCTGCCCTGCCACGAATTTGGGTTAAGACAGCCCCAAATCCCAGGGTTTGGAGCAGCCTACGTGACTCCCGGCTGCTTTTCCGGGCGGCTGATGAGGAAAAGCTCCGGCTAAGCCCCTCTTAGCCTGATTTCCACGGCCGTCGGGTCCCTCTGCGCTTCCCAGGGAATTCCTGAGGATCCAGAGCGTGGAGAGGCTGCCCACAGTGGGAGGTGCCCCCCAAAATCCCGCCGGATTCCGGGGCTCTCCCGCTCTCCCAAGTTTCACATTTTCAAGGAGTGGTTTGGTTGGTTTTTTTGTGTGTGTGTGTGAAATTAAAATCCAAGAGGTTTTAAATTAAAATCCATTCCGGAGCCAACCGGCACGGCCTTGCTCCGGCATCGTTCCCAAGCCCAGAGCAGCTTCCTCCCGCTCCAGGAGGGATCCGGGATGGGAGGGTGTGATGGGGGCTACACGGAGCTGCGTCTCTTGGTGAATCCCGGGAACGCCGCCAGGCTCTGGAGCCCGGTGGACACGGAGCTGATGGCGGAGCGCCGGGAGCGGCAGAAGCACCGGTGCTCCGGAGTCTCGGGGCAGCGGGCGGGCGAGGAGTGGCTGCGCTCCACGCCCGTGTCCGAGCTGGACAGATCCCTGGGAATGATCATGGGGATGGAATACTGCAGCTTCTCGCGGCTCTTGTACCACAGGCACGAGCACACCGACTGGAAGTGCAGCACCTCGGCGTAGACGTTCCTGAAGCCGCTCTCGGCCGGGGCCACCGCGGCGGCCTCGGGGACGGCGGCCACGGCTCCGGAGCGAGCGCCCCGGCTGAGCAGCGCCCGCTGCTCGGCGTCGCGGCGCTCGTCCTCGGCGTTCATGGTCATGAAGCGCAGCACCACCAGGTTGAGGAAGGCGCCGATGACCGTCAGCCCCGTGAGGATGTAGACGAAGCTGAAGGCCACGTACTGCGGCTGCGTCTGCAGCGCGTGGTCCTTCTGCAGCGCCACGTAGTCGCCGAGGCCGATGGTGGTCAGGGTGATGAAGCAGTAGTAGTAGGCCTGGAAGAAGCTCCAGTTCTCGTAGTGCGAGAAGGCGGCGGCGCCGATGCAGAGCGTGCTGACGCACGAGACGAAGCCGATGGTCACCATGTTGGCCATGGACACCTCCGGCCGCCGCATGCCCAGGCGCTTCTTGAGGCGGCGCAGCAGCGAGCGCACCAGGGTGTTGATGCGCTCGCCCAGGCTCTGGAACATCACCAGGGTCAGGGGGATGCCCAGCAGCGCGTAGAGCATGCAGAAAACCTTCCCGCCGTCCGTGCTGGGCGCCGCGTGCCCGTAGCCTGCGGGGAGAGGGAGAGAGCGGTCGGACCAGCAATCCCGGCGGGAATCGGGAGTGGGGAATGTTGGTGGGAAGTGCGGGAGGGGTGTGGGATCCCAAAGTGAGGGAAGGGAGGGGAGCTTAGAGCTCATCCCATTCCAAGCCTGACACCTCCCATGACCCCAGGGTGATCCAAATCCTGGCCTTGGACACTGCCAGGGATCCAGGGATTCTCTGGGAACCCCAGCCCAGCCAGGAATCCCTTCCCAAGATCCCACCATCCCAAGCTCCCCTTTCCCACTGGAAGCCATTCCCTGCCTCCTGCCCCTCCAGCCCTTGCCCAAATCCCAGCTCTCCTGGAGCCCCTTGGGGATGGGGAAGCGGCTCCAAGGATTCCCTGGATCCTTCCCTGATCCAGCTGCACATTCCCAGCTCTCCCAGCCTGGCACTGGATCCAGCCCCATCCCGACTCCTCTCTGAGAAAGAGTTTTAGGAATGAGGGGCTTCACTTGGAGTCTCAAGACTCCCAGAAGGGTCTCCCTCTCCTTTTCCTCCCTTTTCCATAGAAGTCTCTCTGAATGAATCCTGAGTGTCCTTTATCATGGAATCATGGGGTGGTTTGGGTGGGAAGGGACCTCAAATCCCATCCTGTTCCAACCCCGACTCCTTCCACCACCCCAGGCTGCTCCAAGCTCCCTCCAGCATTTCCTTGGACACTCCCAGGGATCCAGGAGCAGCCACAGCTTTTCTGGGAATGCTGTGCCACTGAGGACGTTTGCGTGGACCCTTGGGTGGGAGCACCTTTCCCATCCCTGAGTTTGGGAAAATTCCCAAAATTCCCATCCCAGACTCGCCGGGGATTTTGGCTGTCTCCAGGGCCGAGCGCTCCGTTTGTCGCCTGTCACCCCCCTGTCCCCTGTCCTGGTGCCCCAGTTCCCGCCATCCAGGGGCTGGATCTGCATCCAGCCTGGGAACAGCTGTGCTCCCGTAATCCCGCGCCGCTCAGATGGGATTTATCCCGCTCCGTGCCCGCAGATCGGCTCTCCCGGATGGATCCTGGGATGCCGAGGGCTGGGCCAGCGCAGGCCTTGGATGGGGGTGGCAGAAACCAGCTGCTCCCTTTTCCTGTCCCTTTTCCTTTCCCTGTCCCTTTCCTCCTTTTCCTGTCCCTGTCCCTCTCCTCCTTTTCCTGTCCCTTTCCTCCTTTTCCTTTTCCGTCCCTTTCCCTCTCCCTTTCCTTCTACTTCTCTTTCCAACTTTCCCATTCTCTTTCTTCTTTCTCGTTTTTTTCCTTTTCCATATTTTCCTCCCTTTCTTCCTTTTTCTCCTTTCCCTTTATCTTTTGCTTTCTTTATAATTTTTCTTTCCATTTCTCTTTTTTATTTTCTTCCTCTTCTTTATTTTTCCTCTTCCTCTTCCTCTTCCTCTTCCTCTTCCTCTTCCTCTTCCTCTTCCTCTTCCTCTTCCTCTTCCTCTTCCATTGCTTTTCCATTCCTTCTCTTTCTTAGTTTCTCTCTCTTTCTCATTTTCCTTTTCCTCCTTTTCCTTATTTTAAAAATTTTTCCTCCTTTCCTACTTTTCCTTGCCTTCCCTTTCTTTTCCTTTCCTACTTTCCCTTTCTTTCACATTTTCCTCCTTTTCCTTCTTTCCCTCCTTTTTCTTCATTTCCCTTTTCCCCTAATTTTTTTACTTTTTTTCCTTTTCCTTTTCCTTTTCCTTTTCCCAGGAAAACCAGGAGCAGGCAGGAACAGGAAGGAGACTCCGAACCTCTTCCCTTGGACTCAGAGCATTCCTGGGTCCCTTTTCCAAGGCCTATCCCAGCTGTGATCCCAGAACAGCCCCCCAAACCTTCGGGAATGCTGAGGGGAGCTCATCCCGTCCCTAATCCCAGTCCTGTGTCCCTAATCCCAATCCTGAGTCCCCAGTCCCAATCCTGTGTCCCCCTCACTGCCACCCTCGGGGGGACACGGATGAAGCTGGAACGAGGGGAAAATCGGGATTGTGGGATCTCCTCCAAGGAGGAGCTGCCGTGGGATCCTCTCTGTGGGAGACGGGGATGGAATCCATGGAGAGGGAATCCATGGAGAGGGAATCCATGGAGAGGGAATTAATGGAGAGGGAATCCATGGGATGGAGTCCACTGGATGGAATCCATGGGAGGGAATTGATGGGAGGGAATCCATGGAGTGGGAATTGATGGAGATGGAATCCATGGGATGGAATCCATGGGATGGAGTCCATGGAGAGGATATCCATGGAGAGGGAATCCATGGAGATGGAGTCCATGGGATGGAATCCATGGGAGGGAATTGATGGGAGGGAATCCATGGAGTGGGAATCGATGGGAGAGAACTGAGTGAGAGGGAATCCATGGAGAGGGAATCCATGGAGATAGAATCCATGGGAGGGAATCCATGGGAGGGAATCCATGGAGTGGGAATTGATGGAGATGGAATCCATGGGATGGAATCAATGGAGAGGGAATCAATAGGATGGAATCGATGGAGAGGGAATCCATGGAGATGGAACGCATGGGATGGAGTCCATTGTATGGAATTGATGGGAGAGAATTGAGTGAGAGGGAATCCATGGAGAGGAAATCGATGGGAGGGAATCCATGGAGAGGGAATCCATGGAGATGGAATCCATGGGATGGAATCCATGGGAGGGAATCCATGGGATGGAATCGATGGAGAGGGAATCCATGGGATGGAATCTATGGGATGGAATCCATGGGAGGGAATTGATGGGAGGGAATCCATAGAGTGGGAATAGATGGAGAGGGAATCCATGGGATGGAGTTCATTAGATGGAATCCGTGGGAGGGAATCGATGGGAGGGAATCCATGGGATGGAGTCCATGGAGAGGATATCCATGGAGAGGGAATCCATGGGATGGAGTCCATGGGATGGAATCCATGGGAGGGAATTAATGGGAGGGAATCCATGGAGTGGGAATTGATGGAGATGGAATCCATGGGATGGAATCTATGGGAGGGAATCGATGGGAGGGAATCCATGGGATGAAATCCATGGGATGAAATCCATGGGATGGAATAGATGGAGAGGGAATCCATGGGATGGAGTCCATTGGATGGAATCCATGGGAGGGAATTGATGGAGAGGGATTCCATGGGATGGAGTCCATGGAGAGGATATCCATGGAGAGGGAATCCATGGGAGACAGAGCAACGCCTGCCAGTGGCACCTGAGATCATCGCTGGAGAGCAACACCTGAGCATCACCAAAAAACATCACTGGGGTTATCACAGAGCAGCACCTGGGAAACACCTGGGAATCACCTGGGAAACACCTGAGAGCATCACCAGAAAACATCACCAGAGCACATCACCAGAGCATCACAGAGTAGCACCTGGGAAATACCTGGGACTCACCTGGGAATCACTGTGAGACACCTGTGATACACCTGGGAAACACCTGGGAATCACCCGGGAAACACCCGGGAATCACCTGAGAGCATCACCAGAAAACATCACCAGAGCATCACAGAGTAGCACCTGGGAAACACCTGGGAGTCACTGTGAGACACCTGTGATACACCTGAGAAACACCTGGGAAACACCTGAGACACACCTGGGAAACACTTAAGAGCATCACCAGAAAACCTCCCCTGAGCAGCACCTGGGAGCATCACTGCAGCCTTGCTCAAGCCTCACCTGAGAAACACCTGGGGAGAATCACCTGGGAGCATCATCGGGGCATTGCTGCAGAGCAATGCCTGAAACCATCCCCTGAGTATTCCCTGAGCATCACCTGAGAGAATCACCTGAGCATCATCTGAGCATCCCCTGAGCATCCCCTGAGTATTCCCTGAGCATCACCTGCGAGAATCACCTGAGCATCATCTGAGCATCCCCTGAGTATCACTGGGGTATCAACTGGCAGCATCACCTGAGAGTATCACCTGAGCATTGCCTGAAAGCATCACCTGAGCATCACCTGAGCACCAGCTGAGCAACAGCTGAGCATCACAGGAGCGCAACACCTGAGAGAATCATCTGGCAGCATCGCCTGAGCATCACCTGAGCATCACCTGAGAAACACCTGAGCATTCCCTGGGCATCACTGGAGCATCACTGGAGTATCACCTGGCAGCATCACCTGAGCACCAGCTGAGCATCACCAGAGAGCAACGCCTGAGAGAATCACCTGTCAGCATCACCTGAGCAACACCTGAAAAACACCTGAACATGACTGCAGCATCACTGGAGCATCACCTGGACATTAGCTGAGCATCACCTGCGAGCATCCCCTGATCCATCCCTGCTTTGTGTGCCCCCTCCCTGCTCCTTGTGTCCCTCCCTGCCCCTTGTGTCCCTCTCTCCCTGCCCCTTGTGTCCCTCTCTCCCTGTTCCTTGTGCCCCTTCCCTCTTCCCTGTGTCGCTCTCTCCCTGTTCCTCATATTCTTCTCACTCCTCATGTCCCTTCCCTGTTCCTCATGTTCCTCTCTCCCTGTTCCTCATATCCCATCATGTTCCCTGTGTCCCTCTCTCCCTGTTCCTCGTGTCCCTCTCTCCCTGTTCCGTGTGTCCCTCTCTCCCAGCTCCTCACATCCCTCTCTCCCTGCTCCTCGTGTCCCTCTCTCCCTGCTCCTCACGTCCCTCTCTCCCTGCTCCTCGTGTCCCTCTCTCCCTGCTCCTCACGTCCCTCTCTCCCTGTTCCTCCTGTCCCTCTCTCGCTGCTCCTCGTGTCCCTCTCTCCCTGTTCCTCGTGTCCCTCTCTCCCTGTTCCTTGTGCCCCTTCCCTCTTCCCTGTGTCGCTCTCTCCCTGTTCCTCATATTCTTCTCACTCCTCATGTCCCTTCCCTGTTCCTCATGTTCCTCTCTCCCTGTTCCTCATATCCCATCATGTTCCCTGTGTCCCTCTCTCCCATCTCCTCACATCCCTCTCTCCCTGTTCCTCATGTCCCTCTCTCCCTGTTCCTCATGTCCCTCTCTCCCTGCTCCTCATGTCCCTCTCTCCCTGTTCCTCATGTCCCTCTCTCCCTGTTCCTCGTGTCCCTCTCTCCCAGCTCCTCACATCCCTCTCTCCCTGTTCCTCGTGTCCCTCTCTCCCAGCTCATGTCCCTCTCTCCCTGTTCACCACGTCCCTCTCTCCCTGTTCCTCGTGTCCCTCTCTCCCTGTTCCGTGTGTCCCTCTCTCCCAGCTCCTCACATCCCTCTCTCCAAGCTCCTCATGTCCCTCTCTCCCTGTTCCCCACGTCCCTCTCTCCCATCTCCTCACGTCCCTCTCTCCCAGCTCCTCACGTCCCTCTCTCCCAGCTCCTCATGTCCCTCTCTCCCAGCTCCTCCTGTCCCTCTCTCCCTGTTCCTCATGTCCCTCTCTCCCAGCTCCTCGTGTCCCTCTCTCCCTGTTCCTCATGCCCCTCTCTCCCAGCTCCTCACATCCCTCTCTCCAAGCTCCTCATGTCCCTCTCTCCCTGCTCCTCATGTCCCTCTCTCCAAGCTCCTCATGTCCCTCTCTCCCTGTTCCTCATGTCCCTCTCTCCCTGTTCCTCGTGTCCCTCTCTCCCAGCTCCTCACATCCCTCTCTCCCTGTTCCTCGTGTCCCTCTCTCCCAGCTCCTCACATCCCTCTCTCCAAGCTCATCGTGTCCCTCTCTCCCTGTTCCTCGTGTCTCTCTCTCCCTGTTCCTCATATCCCATCATGTTCCTCATGTCCCTCTCTCCCTGCTCCTCATGTCCCTCTCTCCCTGTTCACCACGTCCCTCTCTCCCTGTTCCTCGTGTCCCTCTCTCCCTGTTCAGTGTGTCCCTCTCTACCAGCTCCTCACATCCCTCTCTCCAAGCTCATCATGTCCCTCTCTCCCTGTTCCTCGTGTCCCTCTCTCCCTGTTCCTCGTGTCCCTCTCTCCCAGCTCCTCACATCCCTCTCTCCAAGCTCATCATGTCCCTCTCTCCCTGTTCCTCGTGTCTCTCTCTCCCTGTTCCTCATATCCCATCATGTTCCTCATGTCCCTCTCTCCCTGCTCCTCATGTCCCTCTCTCCCTGTTCACCACGTCCCTCTCTCCCTGTTCCTCGTGTCCCTCTCTCCCTGTTCCGTGTGTCTCTCTCTCCCTGTTCCTCATGTCCCTCTCTCCCTGTTCCTCATGTCCCTCTCTCCCTGTTCCTCATGTCCCTCTCTCCCTGCTCCTCATGTCCCTCTCTCCCTGTTCCTCATGTCCCTCTCTCCCTGTTCCTCGTGTCCCTCTCTCCCAGCTCCTCACATCCCTCTCTCCCTGTTCCTCGTGTCCCTCTCTCCCAGCTCATGTCCCTCTCTCCCTGTTCACCACGTCCCTCTCTCCCTGTTCCTCGTGTCCCTCTCTCCCTGTTCCATGTGTCCCTCTCTCCCAGCTCCTCACATCCCTCTCTCCAAGCTCATCATGTCCCTCTCTCCCTGTTCCTCGTGTCCCTCTCTCCCTGTTCCTCGTGTCCCTCTCTCCCTGTTCCTCATGTCCCTCTCTCCCTGCTCCTCATGTCCCTCTCTCCCTGTTCCTCATGTCCCTCTCTCCCTGTTCCTCACGTCCCTCTCTCCCTGTTCCTCATGTCCCTCTCTCCCTGCTCCTCATGTCCCTCTCTCCCTGCTCCTCGTGTCCCTCTCTCCCAGCTCCTCATGTCCCTCTCTCCCAGCTCCTCGTGTCCCTCTCTCCCTGTTCCTCATTCTCCACCCAGTCCCACATCCCGAGCCCCCATCCCACCCTTCACTGTCCCCTCCCCAGCAGTTCCCAAATCCCCATTCCGGCTGTTTGGGATGGATTTTGGGATGGAGCCTCCCTTGGTGCCCACGGGTGCCTTTCCAAAAACCTCCCTGAGCATCCTCCTGCCCTTTCCTGCCCTCTCCAGCCCCCTCCAGCCTCTCCATCCCTCCCCGGCCTCCCGGAGTTATTTTTAGCGCCCTTTCCCGAGGGAAGGGAGTTTATGAGCTCTCCAAGCGTCGGTCAATCCCCCGATCCCCCCCCGTTCCCGGTTTTAGCCGGAGCTGCCTGAGCTCCGGCACGTCTGAGGGTGGGGGGAAGGTCGGGAATGGCAGGAGAGGGAAAACCCCGGGAAAACGGCTCAGGGGGTGACCCCCAAATCCCTCTGGGACCCGCGGGCGGCGAGGAATTGTGTTGGAGAGGAGGGCACATCCCAGCCGGGAAATCCGCCGGGAATAACCCCTGGAATTCCGGCTCCTTCCCCAGCTCCTGTCCCCCGGCCCTTCGCGGCTCCCAGGGGTGTCCTGAGCAGGGATCCCGCTCGGGGCAGGGCCGGGAGCAGGGATCGTGTCCCCAGGCGGGGAGGATGACACGTCCCGCAGGAACGCGGCCGATCCTGGCCTTTTTAGGGCCGGAGGAGCGGGGCTGGATCCGGCCCCGGAGCAGGTGCAGGGCTGGCCCCGGGCCTGGAGCGGATCCCGGCTGTCGGGGCGATGGATGGC
Organism: Camarhynchus parvulus; assembly: GCF_901933205.1. Classification (NCBI taxonomy): domain Eukaryota; kingdom Metazoa; phylum Chordata; class Aves; order Passeriformes; family Thraupidae; genus Camarhynchus; species Camarhynchus parvulus. Next base: position 111,969,390 of record NC_044573.1, on the reverse strand, counting down.
CGGGATTAGCGGGACAGCTGCGGGAACGGGCCGGGAACGGGCCGGGGGGAGGATGGCACACGGCTGGAGGGCTGGGAGAGCGGGGAAGGATCTGCGGGAATGGGGATGGGAGGGCGGGAGGGGCAGGGGATGGGGCGGGCGGTTTTGGGAATGGGGCAGGGAGATTTAGGGAATGAGGCAGGGAGATTTAGGGAACGGGGCAGGGAGACTTAGGGAGTGGGGCAGGGGATGGGGCAGAGGGTTTTGGGAATGGGGCAGGGAGATTTAGGGAGTGGGGCAGGGGATGGGGCAGGCAGGGGGTTTTGGGAATGGGGCAGGGGGGTTTAGGGAACCTGGACAGGGAAATCAGGGAAGCAGGGGATGGGATTCAGGGAATGGAGCATGGGATGCAGAGAATGGAGCAGGGGGTTTAGGGAATGGGGCAGGGGATTTAGGGGATGGGGCAAGGGATACAGGGAATGGGGCAGGGGATGGGGCAGGGAATGGGGCAGAGGGATTTAGGGAATGGGGCAGGGGATGCAGGGAATGGAGCAGGGGGTTTAGGAAACCTGGACAGGGAAATCAGGGAACCAGGGGATGGGATTCAGGGAGCAGGGACAGAGAGATTCAGGGAATGGGGCAGGGGATTCAGGGAATGGGGCAGGGAATGCAGGGAATGGGGCAGGGGATGTAGGAAATGGGGCAGGGGGATGGAAGGAGCCTCCTCATGCCAGCCCTTCCCCATATCCCACTGCTCCCAGTAAGGATCAGCATCCTGCTCCCAGTAGGGATCATTGTCCCATTGTTCCCAGTAAGGATCCCGCTGTTCCCAGTAAGGATTCCGCTGTTCCCAGTATGTTCCCACTGTTCCCAGTAGGGATCATTGTCTCACTGTTCCCAGTAAGGATCCCACTGTTCCCAGTGAGGATCCCGCTGTTCCCAGTAAGGATTCTGCTGTTCCCAGTATGTTCCCACTGTTCCCAGTAGGGATCATTGTCTCATTGTTCCCAGTAGGGATCCCACTGTTCCCAGTAAGGATCCTGCTGTTCCCTGTAAGGATCCCACTGTTCCCAGTAAAGATCCCGCTGTTCCCAGTAAGAATCCTGCTGCTCCCAGTAAAGATCCCGCTGTTCCCAGTAAGGATCCCACTGTTCCCAGTAAGGATCCTGCTGTTCCCTGTAAGGATCCCACTGTTCCCAGTAAGGATCCCACTGTTCCCAGTAAGGATCCCGCTGTTCCCCGTAAGGATTCTGCTGTTCCCAGTATGTTCCCACTGTTCCCAGTAGGGATCATTGTCTCATTGTTCCCAATAAGGATCCCACTGTTCCCAGTAAGGATTCCGCTGTTCCCAGTAAGGATCCCACTGTTCCCAGTAAGGATTCCGCTGTTCCCAGTAAGGATCCCACTGTTCCCAGTAAAGATCCCGCTGTTCCCAGTAAAGATCCCGCTGTTCCCAGTAAGAATCCTGCTGCTCCCAGTAAAGATCCCGCTGTTCCCAGTAAAGATCCCACTGTTCCCAGTAAGGATCCCACTGTTCCCAGTAAGGATCCCACTGTTCCCAGCGAGGATCCCGCAGTTCCCAGTGCTGGGGCCACCCCAGCTGTCCCCAGGCCGGGGGAAGGGACGCAGCTGTCCCCAGAGACCCCCGCGTGCCCGGGAAGAGCAAACACGCCTGGAGATGGCGGCTGGGAACGCAGCAGGTGCCGGCGACAGCGGAATTCCAGCCTGTCCTGGAAAACATGGAGCTGGCACCGAGGGACACGGGCAGGGGACACGAGCAGGGGGACATGGCCAGGGGACATGGCCAGGGGGACACCTGGGTCCTGCAGGGCCACCAAAATCCCTGGATGGGGCTGGGGGCGGTGGGAAGGGGACATGGGGACACCTCCTGCAGCCAGAGCAGACGGATGGGATCTGGGATGGGCTGAACTGGGAATGAAGAGCTGGAGGGACCCCTGGGACTCCCAAAATCCTGACTGGTCCTGTTCCAGCTGTTCCTTGGATCTACCCATCTATCCATCCATCCATCCATCCATCCATCCATCCATCCATCCATCCATCCATCCATCCATCATCCATCCATCCATCCCTCCATCCATCCCTCCATCCCTCCATCCATCCCTCCATCCATCCCTCCATCCATCCATCCCTCCATCCATCCATCCATCCATCCATCCATCCATCCATCCATCCATCCATCCATCCATCCATCCTCCATCCATCCATCCATCCATCCATCCATCCATCCATCCATCCATCCATCCATCCATCCCTCCATCATCCATCCATCCATCCATCCATCCATCCATCCATCCATCCATCCATCCATCATCCATCCATCCATCCATCCATCCATCCATCCATCCCTCCATCCATCCCTCCATCCATCCATCCATCCATCCATCCATCCATCCATCCATCCATCCATCCATCCATCCATCCATCCATCCCTCTCCCCATCCCCAAATCCCCTCTGCTCCATCTCCCCCTTCTCCCACATTCCCCCCTGGGAAAGCGAGATCCCGTTCCACACGGGAGGGGATGCTGGAACAATCTGGGATCCCCCCACGAGATCCCAAAGATCAGGGACCCCCAGGACCCCCCATTCCCAGTGGGATTTGGTGAGGGGGGGGTTGGATGTGGGGCCAGACCCTGATCTCCCCCCTTCATTCCCACATCCCCCCACATTCCCGCGCCATTCCCAAAGGGACTCGGCTCCGCAGCAAGATCCCCCCCCTCGGAATTTTTGGGGTGTGGGGGGTGCCTGATTCCCCCTCCCCCAGCGCCTCCCGCAGCCGGGGGGGTCGGGATGGAGTCATGGAAAATCCCGGCGCCGGCCAAGCTCCCTGTTTGCGCCAAAACTGGCAATTTTTTCTTGGATTCTGGGGCCCCGCCAGGCCCCTTCCCACCCCTCCCGCGCCGGCCCTCGCCTCTCCCTGGAAAAGGGGGGGCCCGCAGCGGGAAGGGGGGTCCCAATAAAAATCCCTCAGGGATTTTGGGATGGATTTAGGGATGGATTTTTGGGTGGAATTTGGGGGGGGATTTGTGTCCCAAAATGGTCAGGGATGAGTGTCCAGGTCCTTCCCGGGAAAACGGGGATGAGGATGTGGGGTGGGGATGTGGGGATGGGGATGGGGATATGGGGTGGGGATATGGGGTGGGGATATGGGGTGGGGATGAGGATATGGGGTGGGGATACGGGGTGGGGATATAGGGTGGGGATATGGGGTGGGGATGGGGATATGGGGTGGGGATATTGGGTGGGGATGGGGATATGGGGTGGGGATATGGGGTGGGGATGGGGATATGGGGTGGGGATTTGGGATGGGGATATGGGGTGGGGATATGGGGTGGGGATATGGGGTGGGGATGGGGATATGGGGTGGGGATATGGGGTGGGGATATGGGGTGGGGATATGGGGTGGGGATGGGGATATGGGGTGGGGATATGGGGTGGGGATATGGGGTGGGGATATGGGGTGGGGATGGGGATATGGGGTGGGGATATGGGGTGGGGATATGGGAAAATGGGGGGGGCCCACAGCGGGAAGGGGGGTCCAGAGGTCAGGGACAAGGTGGGACACCCCGGGAATGGCCTGGGGCACCCCAAGGGGGCGGCCCCGATGTCCTGGGGCAGGGGGGCAATGGCTCCTGCGGGAATAAAAATCACTTAAGGATCTTGGGATAGATTTTGAGGTGGATGTTGGGGTGGATGTTGGGATGGATTTTGGGGTGGATTTGTGTCTCAAAATGGGCAGGGATGGGTGTCCAGGCCCTTGTGGGAAAATGGGGATGAGGATGTGGGGTGGGGATTTGGGATGGGGATATGGGGCGGGGATATGGGATGGAGATTATGAAATGGGGATAGGGGATGGGGATGTAGGATGGGAATTAGGATATGGGATGCAGATGAGGGATGGGGATGCGGGATGGGGATATGGGGTGGGAATGCAGCATGGGAATGGGGACGGGGATCTGGGGTAGGAATGCAGGACGGGAATGGGGACGGGGATCTGGGGTAGGAATGCAGCATGGGAATGGGGATGGGGATATGGGGTGGGAATGCAGGATGGGAATGGGGATGGGGATATGGGGTGGGAATGCAGGATGGGAATGGGGACGGGGATATGGGGTGGGAATGCAGGATGGGAATGGGGATGGGGATATGGGGTGGGAATGCAGGATGGGAATGGGGATGCAGGATAGGAATGAGGAATGGATGCAGTCCCTTTCCCCTGGGAGTTGCTGATTCCATCCATCCATCCATCCCAGAAATCCCATTCCAGGCTCTCGGATCCACCTCGAGCCCGAGCCACCAGCCCTGGTGCTTGGGAAAAACCGGGAAAAACTCCCAAACCCCCAGAAATCTGGGATGGCTTTCCCTGGCCCTGATCCCCCTGGCCCATGGTTCTCCTTCCTCACTCGTGGTCGGGATTTGCTGGGATTTTGGGAGGAATCGGCTGGAAAGGCCAGGAGCGGGAATTAATTAAAGGTGTCACTCCTGGATGGAAAAAAGATGGGAATTTACGTCCTGGATGGGAGAGGGGGATGGGAGAGAGAGGATCCAGAGAGGCCCTGATCCTGATCCCAATCCTGATCCCAATCCCGATCCTGATCCTGGTCCTGATCCCGATCCTGATCCCAATCCTGATCCTGATCCCAGTCCTGACCCCAATCCTGATTCTGATCTCGATCCCAATCCTGACCCCAACATGATCCTGATCTGGATCTCAATCCCAATCTTGATCCCAGTCCTGATCTGATCCTGACCCCAATCCCAACCCCAATCCCAATCCCAATCCCAATCCCTGCCCTGAATCCCATGGGAACAGCCACGAGGCCTCCCCACCTCGGGTTCACTGGAGCCTCCTTGGGAAGACATTCCCAGGAAAAGGCGTCGGATCCAACCCGGGCTGGGATTGCGCCCCTAAATCCCCATCCCAGCGGGAAGCGGCTCCGATCCCAATGGGAATTCTCCCCATCCAGACCCTTCCCGCTCATTCCCAGCAGGAAAACGCCTGGATCCAGAGGATCCGGGAGGAACGTCCAGGAATTCCAGAGTGGAACAGGGAAGGGAGGTGATCCAGATTTTCCAACAATTCCCAGAGATGGGATGCTCCAACAACTCCGGGATGGGTAGAATTGCTTTCCTGGGAAAACCCAGGAGGGAATTCCAGGAATTCCAGGACTATTTTCCCTTTCTCCCTCTTAATTCCAAAGCCCGTGGATGGTTCAGGAGGTGCCAGCACAGATTTCCACGGAAATGGTTTTTTTTTTTGTGGAATAGGAGCAGGAATGGCTGGAGGGGTTGGGAGGAATTCCAGCCCTGGAATTGCAGCAGAGTTTTCCCCTTTCCCTGTTGATCCCAAATCCAGTCCCAAGGAGCCACCAGCAATTTCCATGGAAATGTTTGTTTTTGTGGAATGGGGGCAGGAATGGCTGGAGGGGTTGGGAGGAATTCCAGCCCTGGAATTGCGGCAGAGTTTTCCCCTTTCCCTGTTGATCCCAAATGCCATTTCCCATCCCAAGGAGCCACCAGCGATTTCCATGGAAATGTTTGTTTTTGTGGAATGGGGGCAGGAATGGCCGGAGGGGTGGGAGGAATTCCAGCCCTGGAATTGGGGCAGGAATGCCCTGGAATTCCCCTTTCCCTGTTGATCCCAAATCCAGTTCCAAGGAGCCATTTCCATGGAATTTTTTTTGTGGAATGGGAGCAGGAATGTCCCGAGGGGACGGAGGGAGCTCCTTATCCCAGCAATTCCTGGAGTTTTCCCCCCCAAACCCCGGGAATTCGATGCCTTTCCCACTGCCCGGGGGTGGCACCGCCATGGGAGGTGACAGCGCTGTCCCCAAACCCTTCCTGACACCAGGGATGGCCACGGGCTGGGGACAGGGGCGGTGTCACCAGCCCAGGGGGACACAGGGACAGGGGGACAGAGGGGACAGAACAACAGGGGGGACAGAGGGATAGAGGGGACAGAGAGGACAGAGGGACAGGGTGGGACGAAGGGGACAGAGGGACAGAGGGGACAGAGGGACAGGGTGGGACGAAGGGGACAGAGGGGACTGAGGGGACAGAAGGGACAGGGTGGTACAGAAGGGACAGAGGGACAGAGGGGCAGAGGGGACAGAGGAACAGGGTGGGACAGAAGAGACAGGGGGACAGAGAGGACAGGGGGACTGTGGGACAGAGGGGACAGAGGGGACAGAACGACAGGGGGGACAGAGGGACAGAGGAACAGGGTGGGACGGAAGGGACAGAGGGGACAGAGAGGACAGAGGGGACAGAGGAACAGGGTGGGATGGAAGGGACAGAGGGACAGAGGGGACAGAGGGGACAGAACGACAGGGGGGACAGAACGACAGGGGGGACAGAGGGGACAGAGGAACAGGGTGGGACGGAAGGGACAGAGGGGACAGAGGGGACAGAAGGACAGGGGGGACAGAGGGGACAGAGAGGACAGAGGGGACAGAGGAACAGGGTGGGACAAGGAGGACAGAAGGACAGGGGGACAGGGGGACAGAGAGGACAGAGGGGACAGAGGAACAGGGTGGGACAAGGGGGACAGAAGGACAGGGGGACAGAGGGACAGAGGAACAGAGGGACGGGGCGGGCAGAGAGGACAAGGGGGGACAGGGAGACAAGAAGGACAGAGGGGACAGAAGAGACAGGGGGACAGAGGGGACGGGGGGACTGTGGGACAGAGGGGACAGAGGGGACAGAAGGGACAGAGAGACAGAGGGGACAGAGAGGACAGAGGGGTCAGGGGTTGACAGGAGGGGACAGAAGGGAAGGGGGGGTCTGAGGGGACAAGGAGGGGAGTGGGAGTGACAGAAGGGGACAGGGGGTGACAGGAGGGCTGAGGGGACAGAAGGAGGACAAGGGGGGTGACAAACGGGGACAGAAGGGGGCAGGGGGAGACCACAGGGGACAGCAGGTGACAAATGGGGACAAGAGGGCCCGGCCTCCCGCCGGGCGCTGTTCCCGTGACGAAGGCTCGGGCGGGTGGCGGCGGTGACAGATGGTGACACCGCGGTGGCATTTGCCACCTGCTCCCTCTGCGCGCGCGGCCGCGGGGAGGGGGGGCGGGGATCGGGGTTTTGGGATCGGGGGTTTGGGATCGGGATTTTTGGGATCGGGGGTTTTTGGGATTGGGGTTTTAGGATCAGGGTTTTTGGGATCGGGATTTTTGGGATCGGGATTTTTGGGATCGGGTTTTTGGGATCAGGATTTTTGGGATCGGGGTTTTGGGATCGGGGTTTTTGGGATTGGCAGATTTGGGATCAGGATTTTTGGGATCGGGGTTTTTGGGATTGGCAGATTTGGGATTGGGATTTTTGGGATCGGGGTTTTTGGGATTGGCAGATTTGGGATCGGGGTTTTTGGGATCAGGTTTTTGGGATCGGGGGTTTTGAGATTGTGACTTTGGGGATTGGGTTTTTGGGATGGTGATTTTTGGGATCGGGGTTTTTAGGATCTGTTTTTTTGCGATTGTGATTTTTGGGATCGGGATTTTTAGTATTGGGTTTTTTGGGGATCGGGATTTTTGAGATTGTGACTTTTAGGATCTGGTTTTTTGGGATCGGGATTTTTGGGATTGTGATTTTTGAGACTGGGCTTTTTGGGATCAGGTGTTTTGGGATCGGCACTTTTAGGATCGGGATTTTTGGGATCAGGGTTTTTTGGGATCGGGGTTTCTGGGGTTGGGATTTTTGGGATCGGGATTTTTGGGATCGGGATTCTTGGGAGCCATCCAGAGCCAGAACAGCCCGTCCTGGTTCGGGACAGCGGCAGAGGCGACAAGGGACACATGCCGGTGACACTGCCACATCCCCGGGGACATCCCAGCCTCTGGAATTGTGGGATGGGGACAGAGGGGACATCCCAGCTCCTGGAATTTCTCGGGAGCCGCGGGAAAGCTTTGGAGCAGGGGCAGGAGCTACTCCTCTCCCGGCTTTTTTCGTGGACAAAAGGAAAAATCCCAAAACCCCAAATGGATTCAAACTTTTCCCAGCGGGATCTGTAATCCCGGGTTTTCCTCCCCCACAATCCCACCAGGATCTGTAATCCCGGAATTTCCCCCACCGGGATCTCCCCCGCCTCAGGAGCCGCTTCCCGATCCCAGTCTGGCTTTTCCCTGTCTCACCAAGAGCTGGGTGGGGAATTCCTGGGAAAATCCCTTTTTTTTTCCTGCCCTGGAAAATCCAGTTCCATGGGAATAATGGGATTTTCTCCCCCTTTTCCCCTGGATTTGGAGGGGTCTCCTCTCATTCCAGCCCCATCCCAGCGTTGCTGCCATACCCAGCCACCCAAATCGTGGATTTTGTGGGATTGTGAGATTTTGGGATCTTCCCACACATCCAGATGTCCCAGCCCCTTCCCCACATCCCCGGAAATTCCAGGAACACCGGGCTGGATTCAGGGAAAGCCATTTGGGGCCATTACCTCTGCAATTCCCACATTTGGGATGTTGGGAATCCTCATCCCAGTCCCAAAGCAGCTCCCATGTAGAGCCCAACTCGAGGATTTAAGATTTGGAGTGCCGGGAGTGGCTGGAATTTTTGGGATGTGACCTTTGGGTTGGGATCAGCCCCGCTCCAGCATTCCCAGCTCCTGGCAGTGGGATTGAGAATTCTGGGATCAGGAATCCCAGGAGAGGCAGAGCGGGATCCTGATCCATCCCAAGGATGGATCCCAGTGGATCCATGCCCCTCCCTGGCATTCCAGGATCCTTGGGATGGGCCGGATCCCACTGGATCCTGCTGGATCCCATGGGAGATTCCCAGATCCCTCCATCCTGTCCAACACCGGAGGATCAGCCGCAATTCCAGAGCTTTTCCAGCTGCTCCCGGCAGCTGGGAGAGGCTGGAGCTGGGATAACGGGAATGGCAAACACCGGGAAAAATGGGAATGGCGAACACCAGGATAATGGGAATGGCCAACACCGGGATAATGGGAATGGCAAACACCAGGATAATGGGATAATGGGAATGGCAAACACCAGGATAATGGGAATGGCAAACACTGGAAAAATGGGAATGGCAAACACCGGGATAACAGGATAATGGGAATGGCAAACACTGGGATAACGGGATAATGGGAATGGCAAGCACCAAGATAATGGGAATGGCAAATACCGGAAAAATGGGATAGAAAAACACCGGGATAATGGGGTAATGGAAATTGCAAACACCAGATAAATGGGAGAATGGGAATGGCAAACACTGGAAAAATGGGAATGGCAAACACTGGGATAATGGGAATGGCAAACACCAGGCAAATGGGATAATGGGAATGGCAAACACCGGGATAATGGGAATGGCAAACACCAGGCAAATGGGATAATGGGAAAATGGGAATGGCAAACACAGGGATAATGGGAATGGCAAACACAGGGATAATGGGATAATGGGAATGGCAAACACCAGGAAAACAGGAATGGCAAACATATCCCGGGATAATGGGACAGTGAGATTGGAAAACACCGGGATAATGGGACTGAAAAACACCGGGATAACGGGAATAATAAACACCTGGATAAAGGGAATATTAAACACTGGGATAACGGGAATAGTGAATACCAGATAATGGGATACTGGGAATGGCAACACTGGGGTAACAACTCCAGGAATAACAAACACCCTGACACCGGGATAACAGGAATAACAAACACCGGGAAAAAAGCCCCGGGAATAATGAACGCCCTGACACTGGGATAACAGCTCTGGGAATAATGAACACTCTGAGAGTGGGAATAACAACCCTGGGAATAACAAATATTGGGATAACAGCCCTGGGGGGCACAGACACCCTGACACCAGGATAATGAAAATAATGAACATTTGGTAAATAGCCTTGGGAATAATGAATGCCCTGAGGGTGGGAATAACAAACACTGGGATAAAACCTCCGGGAATAACAAACACCAGGAAAATGGGAATAATAAACATCGGGGAAAAATATCCTGGGAATAACAAACACTGGGAAAACAGTGCTGGGAATAACAAACACCCTGACACCAGGATAATGGGAGTGGTAAACACTGGGATAAAAGCCCGGGAATAACAGCCTGACACTGGGATAACAGCTCCAGGAATAATGAACACCCTGAGAGCGGGAATAACAACTCCAGGACAAAAACCCCGGGAATAACAAACACCCCGACACCGGGATAACGGGAATAATGAACATTGGGAAAACAGCCCCGGGAATAATGAACACCCTGGGGGTGGGAATGACAAACACCAGGATAATGGGAATAACAAACATTGGGGATAAAAACCCCAGGAATAGCAAACACCCGGATAAAAGTGCTGGGAATGACAAACACCCTGACACCGGGATAATGGGAATAACAAACAGCAGGATAACAGCTCTGGGATAACAGTCTGAAACTCCGGGAATAATGAACACCCTGAGAGTGGGAACAACAACTCCAGGAATAGCAAACACCAGGGTAAAAGCCCTGGGAATAACAAACACCCTGACACTGGCATAATGGGAATAATAAACATTTGGAAAACAGCTCCGGGAATAGTGGATGCCCTGACACTGACAGTGGGATAATGGGAATGACAAACACCGGGATAACAGCTCCAGGAATGACAAACACCAGGATAACAGCCCTGGAATAACAGCCTGACACCGGGATAGAAGCCCCGGGAATAAGGAACATCCTGAGAGTGGGAATAACAACTCTGGGAATGACAAACACCGCGATAAAAGCCCCGGGAATAACAAACACCAGAGTTAAAACCCCGGGAATAAAAAACACCCTGACACTGGGAATAATAAAGATTGGGAAAACAGCCTCAGGAATTATGAACGCCCTGAGGGTGGGAATGACAAACACCGGGATAAAAGCCCGGGAATAACAAACACCAGGATAAAAACCCCGAGAATGACAAACACCCTGAGACCGGGATAATGGGAACAACAAACACCGGGATAACGGGAACAACAAACACCGGGATAACAGCCCCGGGAATGATAAACACCCTGACACCGGGATAATGGGAATAATGAGCATTGGGAAAACAGCCCCGGGAATAATGAACGCCCTGAGGGAATGACAAAAAGCCCTGGAATAACAGCCTGACACTGGGATAAAAGTCCCAGGAATCAGGAACACCCTGAGAGTGGGAATAACACCCTGAGAGTGGGAATAACAACTCTGGGAATAACAAACACCGGGATGACAGCCCCGGGAATAATAAATATCGGCATAAAAGTCCCGGAAATAACAAACACCCTGACACCGGGATAATGGGAATAATGAGCATTGGGAAAACAGCCCCGGGAATAATGAACGCCCTGAGGGAATGACAAAAAGCCCTGGAATAACAGCCTGACACTGGGATAAAAGTCCCAGGAATCAGGAACACCCTGAGAGTGGGAATAACACCCTGAGAGTGGGAATAACAACTCTGGGAATAACAAACACCGGGATAAAAGCCCCGGGAATAAGGAACACCCTGAGAGTGGGAATAACAACTCCAGGAATAACAAACACCGGGATAACAGCCCTGGGGATGACAAACACCCTGACACCAGGATAATTGGAATAACAAATACTGGGAAAACAGCCCCGGGAATAATGAACGCCCTGAGGGTGGGAATGACAAACACCGTGAGAGAAGCCCTGGAATAACAGCCTGACACCACGAGAGAAGCCCCGGGAATAAGGAACACCCTGAGAGTGGGAATAACAACTCTGGGAATGACAAACAGCAGGATGACAGCCCCGGGAATAATAAATATCGGGATAAAAGTCCCGGAAATAACAAACACCCTGAGACCGGGATAATGGGAACAACAAACACTGGGATAGCAGCCCCGGGAATAATGAACGGCCTGAGGGTAGGAATGACAAACACCACGAGAGAAGCCCCGGGAATAAGGAACATCCTGAGAGTGGGAATAACAACTCTGGGCATTAAAAAAAAAACCAAAAAAACCCCAAAAAAACCCCAAAAAACTGGGATGGAAGCCCTGGAAATAACAAACACCGGGATAACAGCCCCGGGAATGATAAACACCCTGACACCGGGATAATGGGAATAATGAGCATTGGGAAAACAGCCCCGGGAATAATGAACGCCCTGAGGGTGGGAATGACAAACACCGCGAGAGAAGCCCTGGAATAACAGCCTGACACCACGAGAGAAGCCCCGGGAATAAGGAACACCCTGAGAGTGGGAATAACAACTCTGGGAATGACAAACAGCAGGATAACAGCCCCGGGAATAACAAACACCCTGACACCGGGATAATTGGAATAACAAATACTGGGAAAACAGCCCCGGGAATAATGAAAGCCCTGAGGGAATAACAAAAAGCCCTGGAATAACAGCCTGACACTGGGATAAAACTCCCAGGAATCAGGAACACCCTGAGAGTGGGAATAACACCCTGAGGGTGGGAATAACAACTCTGGGAATAACAAACACCGGGATGACAGCCCCGGGAATAATAAATATCGGGATAAAAGTCCCGGAAATAACAAACACCCTGAGACCGGGATAATGGGAACAACAAACACCGGGATAGCAGCCCCGGGAATAATGAACGGCCTGAAGGTGGGAATGACAAACACCACGAGAGAAGCCCCGGGAATAAGGAACATCCTGAGAGTGGGAATAACAACTCTGGGCATTAAAAAAAAAACCAAAAAAACCCCAAAAAACCCCAAAAAACTGGGATGGAAGCCCTGGAAATAACAAACACCGGGATAACAGCCCCGGGAATGATAAACACCCTGACACCGGGATAATGGGAATAATGAGCATTGGGAAAACAGCCCCGGGAATAATGAACGCCCTGAGGGTGGGAATGACAAACACTGGGATAAAAAGCCCTGGAATAACAGCCTGACACAGGGAAAACAGCGCAGGGAATACCGAAAATCCTGAAACTGGGAACAACAATAACTCTGGGAATGACAATCACCGGGATAACAGCCCCGGGAATAACGGGCACCCCGAGCCCGGTGTTTCAGCTCCGGGAACTCTTTCGCCTCCCCACACCGGGATTTAGGGCCTGGGAAACCTCCCAGTATCCACACCCCAAATCTGAGAACCCACGGGCACCCCAATACCCGGATCTGAGCCCCGGGAGCAAACAGGCACCCCAGTATCCCTGTCCCAATCCTGGCAATGCACAGGAACCCCAAAATCCGTGTGACAGCAGCACTGGGGACCCAGGGACACCCCAAAATCCGTGTGACAGCCCTGGGGACGCAGGGACACCCCAAAATCTGTCCCAAAGCCGGTGTCCCCCATCCCATTATCCCATTATCCCATTATCCCATCCCTCCCCTCTCTCTGAATGGTGGCCAGGGCCTGTGTCACCTGCTGTCCCCTCGCTGTCCCCTCGCTGTCCCCACCCCTCAGGCCGTCCCTTGGGGGGCAGGTGGGGACCAGGGGACATTGGATGACCCTGGTCACCCCTGGAGGGGACCCAAAGGCCAGAGGGGTGACAATGTGGGTGACAGAGGGGTGACAGTGTGGGTGACAGGGGCGTGACAGTGTGGGTGACATAGGGGTGACAATGAGAGTGACACAGGGGTGACAGTGTGGGCGATAGGGGGGTGACAATCAGGGTGACACAGGGGTGACAGTGTGGGTGACAGGGCGGTGATAATAGGGGTGACAGAGGGGTGACAATGGAGGTGACAGGGGGGTAGGTCCCAAAGGGGGTACCCTCACTGCCACTTCCCAGGGTGGGGGCAGGGCTGGGGACATCCTTGAGAGTGGGGGACAGAGGTGACACACCCTGGGGAGAGCCTGACAGGGTGGGGACACGTCCCTGTCCCCTCCCCTGGGCTGGGGACCCTACAGGGACACGTCCCTGTCCCCACGGGGCTGAGGACCCTACAGGGACACACCCCTGTTCCCATGGGGCTGGGGACCCTACAGGGACACGTCCCTGTCCCCATGGGGCTGGGGACCCTACAGGGACACGTCCCTGTCCCCATGGGGCTGGGGACCCTACAGGGACACACCGCTGTCCCCATGGGGCTGGGGACCCTACAGGGACACGCCCCTGTTCCCATGGGGCTGGGGACCCTACAGGGACACACCGCTGTCCCCACGGGGCTGGGGACCCTACAGGGACACACCGCTGTCCCCATGGGGCTGGGGAACCTACAGGGACACACCCTGTGCCCATGGGGCTGGGGACCCTACAGGGACACACCCCTGTGCCCATGGGGATGGGGACCCTACAGGGACACACCGCTGTCCCCATGGGGCTGGGGACCCTACAGGGACACGCCCCTGTTCCCATGGGGCTGGGGGTCCTACAGGGGTGTCCGGGCCAGCAGAGCCACCGGCGGGCGGTGACAGCGCCTTGGGGACACATCCCCGGGTCGGGAGGGTCCCGGCCAGGCGCATTCCCCGATCCCGGGGGTCGCGCGGGGGTTTCCCGGTGGGAAGGGAATTTGCTGGGGGAGTCCCGGGATCGGGAATTTGGGGGGGGCTTGGGCGGGGAAGCACCCCGAAAACATCGGGATGGGAAAGGGGAATTAGGGCAGGGGGATCGCCCCAAAACACCGGGATGGAAACGGGAATCAGGGCAGAGGGATCGCCCCGAAACACCGGGATGGGAAAAGGGAATCAGGGCAGAGGGATCGCCCCGAAACACCGGGATGGGAAAAGGGAATCAGGGCAGGGGGATCGCCCCAAAACACCGGGATGGGAGATGGGAATCAGGGCAGGGGGATCGCCCCGAAACACCGGGATGGGAAACGGGAATCAGAGCAGGGGGATCGCCCCGAAACACCGGGATGGGAAACGGGAATCAGGGCAGGGGGATCGCCCCCAAAATACCGGGATGGGAAACGGGAATCAGGGCACGGGGGATCGCCCCAAAACACCGGGATGGGAGATGGGAATCAGGGCAGGGGGATCGCCCCAAAACACCGGGATGGGAGATGGGAATCAGGGCACGGGGATCGCCCCAAAACACCGGGATGGGAAACGGGAATCAGGACAGGGGGATCGCCCCGAAACACCGGGATGGGAAACGGGAATCAGGGCAGGGGGATCGCCCCAAAACACCGGGATGGGAGATGGGAATCAGGGCAGGGGGATCGCCCCAAAACACCGGGATGGGAGATGGGAATCAGGGCACGGGGATCGCCCCAAAACACCGGGATGGGAAACGGGAATCAGGACAGGGGGATCGCCCCGAAACACCGGGATGGGAAACGGGAATCAGGGCAGGGGGATCGCCCCCAAAACACCGGGATGGGAAACGGGAATCAGGACAGGGGGATCGCCCCCAAAATACCGGGATGGGAAACGGGAATTAGGGCAGGGGGATCGCCCCAAAACACCGGGATGGGAGATGGGAATCAGGGCACGGGGATCGCCCCCAAAATACCGGGATGGGATAAAGGGGGATTGCCCCGATCCCAAGGGATGGGAGAGACGGGAATCCGGGCAGAGGATCGTCCCCAAAAACACTGGGATGGGGAAACGGGAATCGGGGCAGGGGGATGACCCCAAAACACCGGGATGGGAGACAGGAGGGTCCTGCAAGGTTTTTCCCGGTGCTGGAGGAGCCGGGGAGGGATTGCCCCGGTCCTACCGGGATGGGAGAGAGGGAGGACCGGGCAGAGGGATGGCCCCCAAAACACCGGGATGGGAAACAGGGGGGACCGGGCAGAGGGATCGCCCCCAAAACACCGGGATGGGAAACAGGGGGGTCCGGACAGGGTGATCGCACCGATCCCACCGGAATAAGAGAGAGGGGGGTCCGGGCAGGGTGATCGCACCGATCCCAAGGGATGGGACTCAGAGCACCGGGGGATTTTTCCCGGGGCCGGAGGAACTGAGCAGAAGGGTCGCCCCGGTCCCATTAGGATGGAAGAGAGGGGGGTCCGGGCAGAGGGATCGCCCCGATCCCACAAGAATAGGAGAGAGGGGGGTCCGGGCAAAGGGATCGCCCCGATCCCAAGGGATGGGAACAGAGCACCAGGGGGTTTTTCCCGGTGCCGGAGGAACCGAGCGGAGGGATCGCCCCGGTCCCAGCGGGACGGGCGGCGGCGGCGGCGGGGGGGTCTCCGGGCGGCGAAAGCACGGAGCTCCCGATTCCTCCCCGCTCCCTCGGGGACAGGCGGGGCTTTCCCGGTGCTTCCCGCGTGGATCCCACCGGGAAAAACCCGAGCCGGGATCTGCCCGCGGGGAGCCGGGCGGGGCGGGGGCAGCCGGTACCTATGGTGGTGATGACGGTGATGGCGAAGTAGAAGGAGCCGGCGAATTTCCACTGGACGCCGGCGTTGTGCGGCTTGAGCTTGAGCACGACCCGCTCGAGCTCGCCGTAGCTCTCGGCGCTCAGGTTGTACTTTCTCTTGAGCTCGTCGCTCTTGGCCTCCAGCCGCCGCCTCTCCGCCGTCTCCGCCTCGGACTCGAGCGCGTCGAAGACGGCGGCGCCCACCAGCAGGTAGGTGAAGGTGCAGACGATCAGCGCCAGCGTCCGCACGTTCTGCCGCTTCATGGTGCGCCGGCGGCGGCTGCGGGGCGCGGCGGGGCCGGCTGGGGCATGGCGGCAGCGCCCGGGCACGGCGGGCGGGCGGGCGGCCGGGGAGGCGGCCCAGGCGCGGCTGCGGCGGCCGCGGCGGCGGCGGCGGGGCCGGCGGAGGAGCGGGAGGAGGGAGAGGGAGGGAGAGAGAGGAGGAGGAGGAGGGAGGGTGAGGGAGGGCGGGGGAGGGGGCGGAGCTGTCCTTCAGCACCGGCGCCCCCCAGGACCCCCCGAGTGTCGCACGGGGCCGGGTGACCCCGCTGGGGACAGCGGCCGGTGCCGGGAGCCGTGGCCGCACCGGGAACAGGTCCCAAAGCCCAGATCGCAATTCCCAGCTCTGGGAATGGATCCCAAAGCCCAGATTGCAATTCCCAGCTCTGGGAATGGTCCCAAAGCCCAGATCCCAATTCCCAGCTCTGGGAATGGATCCCAAAGCCCAGTTCCCAATTCCCAACTCTGGGAATGGTCCCAAAGCTCGGATCCCAATTCCCAACTCTGGGAAGAGCTCCCAAAACCCCAAATCCCAAATCTGGGAACAGCTCCCAAAGCCCAGATCCCAATTCCCAACTCTGGGAAGAGCTCCCAAAACCCCAAATCCCAAATCTGGGAACAGCTCCCAAAGCCCAGATCCCAAACCTGGGAAGAGCTCCCAAAACCCCACATTGCAAAGCCAAAATCCCAGTCCTGGGAAGAGCTCCCAAAGCCCAATTCTGAACCCTGGGAAGAGCTCCTGAACCCCAAAACCCAAGTCCCAAATCCTGGGAACAGCTCCCAAAGCCCAGATCCCAAATCCCAACTCTGGGAACAGCTCCCAAAATGCAGATCCCAATTCCCAAACCCAGGAACAGCTCCCAAACTCCAAAGCCCAACCCTGGCAGCAGCTCCCAAACCCCAAATCCCAAATCTGGGAACAGCTCCCAAAACCCCAAATCTCAAATTGCAACCCTGGGAAGAGCTCCCAAAGCCCAGATCCCAAATCTCGGAACAGCTCCCAAAACCCCACATCTCAAAGCCAAAATTCCAGTCCTGGGAACAGCTCCCAAACCCCAAAGCCCAATTCTCAAATCTGGGAACAGCTCCCAAACCCCAAACACCAAATCCCAGCCCTGGGAGCTGCTCCCAAACCACAGGTCCCAAACCCCAACCCTGGGAACAGCTCCCAAACCCCAAATCCCAATCCTGGGAACAGCTGCCAAAGCCCAAATTCCAAACATGGGAACAGCTCCCAAACCCCAGAGCCCAAATCCCAAACTCCAAATCTCAACCCTGCCTCAGAGCTGTGTCTCCACCTGCATCCCATCCCATCCCATCCCATCCCATCCCATCCCATCCCATCCCATCCCATCCCACCTTTCCTGGGACACTGCCAGGGATCCAGGGATTCTCTGGGAATCCCAGCCCAGCCAGGAATCCCTTCCCAAGATCCCACCATCCCAAGCTCCCCTTTCCCACTGGAAGCCATTCCCTGCCTCCTGCCCCTCCAGCCCTTGCCCAAATCCCAGCTCTCCTGGAGCCCCTTGGGGATGGGGAAGCGGCTCCAAGGATTCCCTGGATCCTCCCCTGATCCAGCTGCATATTCCCAGCTCTCCCAGCTCCGTGTCCCGCTGATTTCGGGATCCCAATTCCATGTGGGCTCTCACCCAGGTGGAATTCCCTCTTTTCCTGCTGCCCCCGCATTTCAGGATCATCCCGGGATCCCTGTGGGGTTGGATGGTGCCACCCTCTGGAGCAGGGAATGTTTTCCACCCCAGGACAGGTTCTGCCAGCTGCTGTCACCCGAAACCAGGGGACAATTGTCCCTCACACGTGTGCTGGCACCTCAGCCCGGCCCTGACCCTGTGAGAATGCCAGAGTCCCAGGGAATTCCAGCCAGGGAATTCCAACCGGGGATGTGGGATGTGGGATATGGGATGTGGGATGTGGGATATGGGATGTGGGATATGGGATATGGGATATGGGATATGGGATATGGGGTATGGGATGTGGGATATGGGATATGGGATATGGGATATGGGATATGGGATATGGGATGTGGGATATGGGATGTGGGATATGGGATGTGGGATATGGGATATGGCATATGGGGTATGGGATATGGGATGTGGGATATGGGATATGGGGTATGGGATGTGGGATATGGGATGTGGGATGTGGGATGTGGGATGTGGGATGTGGGATGTGGGATGTGGGATATGGGATATGGGATATGGGATGTGGGATGTGGGATATGGGATGTGGGATGTGGGATGTGGGATATGGGATGTGGGATGTGGGATGTGGGATATGGGATGTGGGATGTGGGATGTGGGATGTGGGATGTGGGATGTGGGATATGGGATAGGGGATATGGGACAGGGGATATGGGGTACGGGATTATGGGGTGCAGGGTTATGGGGTTCAGAGTTATTTGGGTTCTGTGAGTTATGGGGTGCTGTGGGTTATGGGGTGCTGGGTTAATGGGGTGCTGTGGGTTATGGGGTTCTGTAGATGATGGGGTGCAGGGTTATGGGGTTCAGAGTTATGGGGTGCTGTGGGTTATGGGGTGCTGGGTTAATGGGGCGCAGGGTTATGAGGAGCTGTGGGATCCGGGACTGTAGGATCTGGGATCCCCTGGGATTCACCCTGGCATGGAGAGGCATTTTTGGGAACAAAGATCCACGGGATCCTTCCTGGCTGGAGAGGTTCCTCTGCCTTTTCCCGCTCCCGGGGTGCGGCAGCTGCCGCGACAGCTTGGGCTCGATCCGGCTGATCCGGCACCGCCCGGCATGGAGCGGGAAATCGGGAATGGCCTGGCAGCCACAGCACTGGGAAAAATATCCCAAATATCCCTGATCCAGGGCGTCCCAGGAAAACATATCCCAAATATCACTGATCCATGGTATCTGGGAAACACATCCCAAATGTCCCTGGTCCACAGAATCCTGGGAAATATATCCCAAATGTCCTTGATCCACAGAATCCTGGGAATCACGTCCCAAACGTCCCTGGTCCACAGAATCCGGGAAATATATCCAAAATATCCCAACAGCATCCTGGGAATCACATCCCAAATATCCCTGATCCACAGAATCCTGGGAAACAGGTCCCAGATATTCCAACAGCATCCCTGGAAACACATCCCAAAGGTCCCTGATCCAGTTTCCATTTCCCCATCCCAGTATCCATCTCCCCATCCCAGTTTCCATCTCCCCATCCCAGTTTCCCTCTCCCCCATCCCATTTCCCATCTATCCCATCCCATTTCCCATCTCTCCCATCCCATTTCCCATCTCTCCCCATCCCAGTTTCCCATCTCTCCCATCCCATTTCCCATCTCTCCCCACCCCAGTTTCCATCTCCCCATCCCAGTTTCCATCTCCCCATCCCAGTTTCCCTCTCCCCCATCCCATTTCCCATCTATCCCATCCCATTTCCCATCTCTCCCCATCCCAGTTTCCCATCTCTCCCATCCCATTTCCCATCTCTCCCCATCCCAGTTTCCATCTCCCCATCCCAGTTTCCATCTCCCCATCCCAGTTTCCATTTCCCCATCCCAGTTTCCCTTTCTCCCATCCCAGTTTCCCTCTCTCCCATCCCATTTCCCATCTCTCTCCATCCCAGTTTCCATCTCCCCATCCCAGTTTCCCTCTCCCCCATCCCATTTCCCATCTCTCCCATCCCATTTCCCATCTCTCCCATCCCATTTCCCATCTCTCCCCGTCCCATTTCCCATCTCTCCCCATCCCAGGTTCCCTCTCTCCCTGTCCCCTCTCCCCTTTCCCGACCTGAGTCACTCCCTGGCCCCTGGAGATTCCCGAGCTCCAGCCGCTGCTGCCTCTGGAAAACCACAAATGGATCCGGGCTCCAGCCGGGCCATTTGCTCCCTCCCTGCTGCCAAAAATAAAAGGAATTAAGAGCAAAAAAAAACCCCAAAAATCCACCCGAAATTGCTCCTAAAAAGCCAAATGCACTCCCGCTCTTCCGCCGGCGCTGCCGAGTCATTCCCAAAAAGCTTCGATTTTGGTTTTGCAGGATTCTAATGGATCTGAGCCCCAGCACCGGCGATTCCCGTGGGACTGGGGCTGCCTGACGAGGCTCCTGCAGCTTCCGAGGCTCCGTGTCCTGGCCCAGCCCTTCCTGACCCACCTCGGGAAAATCCTGCGGGAATTTTCTTCCTGTCACTGCCCTTGGAGGGGTTTTGGGAGCGGAAAGTGGGAATGGAGAGCGTTGGGAATTCCCTGTTATCCCATCTCCAAGTTGGGATTCTGGGATGAGCTCTTGGCCCATCCTGGGAATTGGGCTGGGGAAGTTGGGCTGGGAGTTCTGGAATTATAGTCCAGGGATTTGGGTGGGATTTGGGATCAACCGAAGGAAAGGGCCTTGTGGAGGTGGCTCCGGGTGTCCCAAGGCAGCTGTTCCAGAGGATTCCTTCTCACAGGGTGGGAATTTGGGATACCTGGATATCCCATGGGAATGGGCACTGATGGAACAGGACACAGCCTGGGTATGCACTTCCGCATTTCTGGATATCCAGGGAATTCCTGAGGGACTCCTCCCTCTGGAAAACAGAGCCGGGATGGGATAATGGGATAATGGGATAATGGGATAATGGGATAATGAGATGGGATGGGATGGGATGGGATGGGATGGGATGGGATGGGATGGGATGGGATGAGTTTCTCCAAACCCTGGCCTTGGGCACTGCCAGGGATCCAGGGATTCTCTGGGAATCCCAGCCCAGCCAGGAATCCCTTCCCAAGATCCCACCATCCCAAGCTCCCCTTTCCCACTGGAAGCCATTCCCTGCCTCCTGCCCCTCCAGCCCTTGCCCAAATCCCAGCTCTCCTGGAGCCCCTTGGGGATCGGGAAGCGGCTCCAAGGATTCCCTGGATCCTCCCCTGATCCGGCTGCACATTCCCAGCTCTCCCAGCCCTGGAGCAGCTCCGTGCTCTCCTCTGGCCTCTCTCCAGCAGCTCCACACCCTCGGGATGTTGGATCCCAGACCGGGAGTAGCTCTGCAGGTTGGGAATTCTCTGAACCAGGAATTTGCTTCTCCTCCTTCCCAGCAGCACGAGCTCTGGGAATTTGGAATTTTCCTCAGCTGTGGAAAGTCCTTATTTGGTGGAGTCACTTCCCGGGTTTTGGGGAGCTCCTGGGATCTCCAGATGAGGCAGGAATGGGGCGGGAAAGGGAACATCTCAGAGATTCCAGCTGGAAAACTGATCCAGCAAATCCCTGCTGCTCATCCACGTGGGATTTTTGGGATGTGCCCATTGGGATCCATCCCAGTGGGATATTTGGAATGTCCCCATCCCAGGGTGGCAGCTGGATTCCCTCCCTCTGGGATATTGGAATGTCCCAATTCCAGGGGGGGCCATCCCAGTGGGATATTTGGAATGTCCCCATTCCAGGGGTGCAGCCGGGAACCATCCCAGTGAAATGTCCCCATCCCAGAGGGACAGCCAGGATCCATCTCAGTGGGATGTCCGCATTCCAGGGAGGCAGCTGGGATCCATCCCAGTGGGATATTTGGAATGTCGCCATTGGAATCCATCCCAGTGGGATATTTGGAATGTCCAATGGATCCCAGTGGGATATTTGGAATACCTCCCTGTCCTGATTTCAGGGAGGTAGCCAAGATCCATGCTGGTGGAATATTGGAATGTCTCCAATGCAGGGGGACAGCCAGGATCCATCCCAGTGCGATATTTGGGATGTCCCCATTGGGATCCATCCCAGTGGGATATTTGGAATACCTCCCCATCTTAATTTCAGGGAGGCAGCCGGGATCCATCCCTCTGGGATATTGGAATGTCCCCATCCCAGGGGGACAGCCAGGATCCGTCCCAGTGGGATATTTGGAATGTCCCAATTCCAGGGAGGCAGCCGGGATCCATCCCGGTGGGATGTTTGGAATGTCCCCATTGGGATCCATCCCTGTGGGACATTTGGGATGTCCCCATCCCAGGGAGGCAGCTGGGATCCATTCCAGTGGGATGTCCCAATTCCAGGGAGGTAACTGGGATCCATTCCACTGGAATGTCTCAATTCCAGGGGGGACAGCCAGGATCCATCCCAGTGGAATGTCCCCATCCCAGGGGGGACAGCCGGGATCCATCCCAGTGGGATATTTGGAATGTCCCCATCCCAGGGGGGACAGCTGGGATCCATCCCAGTGGGATATTTGGAATGTTCCCATTGGGATCCATCCCAGTGGGATATTTGGAATGTCTCAATTCCAGGGGGGACAGCCAGGATCCATCCCAGTGGGATATTTGGAATGTTCCCATTGGGATCCATCCCAGTGGAACGTCCCAGTTCCGGGGAGGTAATGGGGATGCGCTGGAATGTCTCAATTCCAGGGGGGCAGCCGGGATCCATCCCAGTGGGATGTCCCAGTTCCAGGGAGGTAACTGGGATGCATCCCAGCGGGATATTTGGAATGTTCCAGTTTCAGGGAGGCAGCCAGGATCCATCCTGTCCCCTCTGTCCCCTCTGTCCCCGCTGTCCCCGCTGTCCCCACTGTTCCCGCTGTTCCCGCTGTTCCCGCTGTTCCCGCTCTCTCCGGCCATCCCGATTTAGCTCCGCTGAAAGCTTTGCTTTTCCTGATGTGATTTTTCCTGACGTGGAGCCCTTCCCGCCCTCCCTTCCCTCGGGATGCGATCCCTGCGGATCTGGCACTTCTGGGCCAGCGGCAGCCGCCCCTCCATCTCCCAGATCCCACCGGGAATCCCAATCCCGGCCCCCAGGACGCCCCTATCCCATAAAAACCCCTCCCAAACGACCCCATCCCGGCTGGAGCAGCCCGACCCCAACAAAACCCAAGGAAAACACGGAGCTGGCTGTCCGTGCCATCTGGAGCACAAGGAAATGGAATTTTAATTAAAAACTCATGAGCTGGATGCTATAAATACCTCGGAGCGCTGGAAGTTATTCCCACATCGGGAACACCGAGCTCCCATCCTGACCCTGGAGATGGGAGCAGGGCTGGGATCGGGGTTTTTTATCATTCCTGGAGGTGTTTGTTTGGTTTTCCGTCTTTTTTTTTTTTTTTTTTCTGGGAGCACTCAGGGGTTTGGGGGAGCTCCGGGCTGGAGGCAGCAAATCCCAGGAATTCTCGCTCCGGGTCATTTGGGGCCTGGATTTCCAAGCTGTTGGAATAACATGGACGGAGCAGCAGCAAAGTTTTTGGAACATCCCCAAAATTCCAGGTGTGCTGCGCTCCCGAAAATCAGCTGAGAGGAAACTCAGATTCTCCGGTTGGAAAGGGAATCTGATCCTGGATCTCAGGAATTAGCAGGAAAAAGGATTCCCTGGGTGGGATCCAAAATCCTCCTGCTCCAGGATTTTCCTGGAGAACAGGGACAGATCCAGACCGGAACAGAACATCCCGACCCCTGTGCGGACAATTCCTACACCTGGAATCCATGGATGGCGCAGATCAAATATCCACATCCTGCTGGGAATCTTGGGAAAGGGCTCCATCCCAGATTTCCCTCACGGCTGGGTCCCAAGGATCACAGAGGGAATTTGGCCCAGGGGATCCTGATCCCAATCCTATGGAATGCAGGGAATGCAGGGAATGCAGGGAATGCAGGCCTCGGGATCTCTGGGAAGCTGGGGAACATCCTGGAAGTGCATGGGGGTGATTTGGGATCATTCCCACCTCTTTCCCATCTCCGAGGGAAAAGAGGTGGGAATGATCCCAAATCCTGGATCCCGGATCCTCCATATGCACACAGCAAACCCTGTCCCACAAAGAGCCCTTTTTGGGATTCCTGCTGGGAATTTCTTCCCAGCTGCTCCCAGCCCATCCCTGCCTGCTCCAGAAGGATTTGGGATCCCAGCCCTTCCCGAGCTGTTTTCCAGGAAAGAGGGAGCAGAGCTGGCCTGGATGGAGCCCAGGAGGGAGCAAACCCACCCCACGGATCCCTGCTCCGGAGTTTTTATGGGAACAGGGCCTCCCCAAGGCTCCCAGGGATAAGGAGACCCCATGGATGAGGAATTTAGAGATGGAATAATCCACTTTTAAAAACAATTAGCCAGGAGAACCTTTTATTCCTGGTAAAAACCTGCATTGCAACATCCATTTGTGATCCCTGCTGATCCCACAGGATATTCCCATTCCTGCAGGAATTTGGGATTCAGAGGAGCAGCTACAAAATTCTCCCTTTTCCAGGGGTTTTTCCCTCCTGGAGAGCTCCACATCCATCAGGAGCTCCGGCTCATCAGGAATTCCCTTCTCCCTCTGCTTTTTTAGGAGCTGCTGGGCCCTGAACCTCAAAAACCGGGAGCCACCAGGAAATTGGGATTTGCTGGGAATAAATTCCAGCACATCCTCTCCCTGTCCCAAAAAAGTGGGAGCTGGGAATGTGGAGGCAGCCAGAGCAATGTAAATACGGAGCTGTGCAGTCAAAACAAAGAAAATCCGATGTTTTTCCTGGTTTTTCAAGAGAGGGAGAGCTCTGCCTCCAGGAGATAACCAGGATGGGGGAGGAATGTTTTCCCTCGGCTCCGTGGGTGCAGAATTCCCAGAGCTGGAGCAGCGAGGATTTCGGGATCAAAGGAGAGGTTTGGGTGGGAAGGGGCCTCAAATCCCATCCCAGACCAATCCTGAAACCAATCCCAGGGTGATCCAACCTTTCCTGGGACACTGCCAGGGATTCTCTGGGAATCCCAGCCCAGCCAGGAATCCCTTCCCAAGATCCCACCATCCCAAGCTCCCCTTTCCCACGGGAAGCCATTCCCTGCCTCCTGCCCCTCCAGCCCTTGCCCAAATCCCAGCTCTCCTGGAGCCCCTTGGGGATCGGGAAGCGGCTCCAATCCTTCCCGATCCCAGAGGGGCTCCAGGAGAGCTGGAATCTTGGAAAGGGCTGGAGGGGCAGGAGGCAGGGAATGGCTTCCGGTGGGAAAGGGGAGCTTGGGATGGTGGGATCTTGGGAAGGCGTTCGGGTGGCTCTGAAAACCAAGGGAACAGTTCTGGAAATGGGATCCAAATCCTCATCCCCATGAGGACAGAATTCCAGCTGGAATGGTAGGAAGAAGCAAATCCTTTCGGAAGAGGAAAATCCTTTTTTCCCCCACTTCCCAGATGGGGGGTCCATGATTCCTGGGAATTCAGAGATCCTGCGGGAATATCTGCATTTCCAGAGGGAAGGGCTGGACTGGGAAGAGCATCTGGCTCATCCCATTTTCCTGCCACATTCCCGTATTCCCACCCTCCTTTATCCCATTCCATCGCCAATCCCACATCCAGGATGAGCTCCCTGGGCTGATCCCACTGGGATCATTCACAGGAGGAGTGGTTGGGATCTCAGCGTGGCACAGGGGGAGATCCATCCAGCAAATCCCACTCTGGAATCCTGTCGGGATCCCAAATTCCCTCACCCTCCTTCTCCCCACAAACCAACCTGAGCCAGAATTCCTCCGGGAATTCCCTCACACTCCCAGGCTGGAAAAGGTTGGAAAAGACCTCCGGGATCATCAAATCCAACCTTTGACCAAATCCCTATGGAAAAGTGCCACATCCAGTCATTTTTTAAGCAATTCCAGGGATTCTGGCTCCACCATTCCAACATCCATCCCCTCTTCCAGAGGAGAAATATTCCGGAATATCCACCCAGAACTTCCCTGGGGTCCCTTCCCCGTGTCCTGACTTTGGCTGGATCCATCCCTGTGGATCCCAGGGCATTCCCACAGAGCATTCCCAACGCTCGGGGACCATTCCCGGTGCTGGAGCCGCTGCCTTGGCTCGGGAATGGATCTTGGCAGCCGCTCCCGGCTCCGCTCCACCCCGGCCAGTCCCAAATCCCGGGAGATTTTCCAGCTTGTCGGGATTTACGTCAGCCTGGCACGGCCTGGAAAAGCTCCCTGGCACTGGGAATGGGGAGCAGATCCCAAAGCATCCCAGGGTTCCCTTAAATCCCAAACATTTCGGGGAGTGCTGCTCCATTAGAAGTCCCGGAGAGGGAGGAAAATATGGAATTCTGGGGGGGTCCTGGAATAGTTTGGGTGGGGGGGGACCTTAAATCCCATCCCATTCCATGGGCGGGGACACCTCCCACATTCCCAGATGGCTCCAGCCTGGCCTTGGACAATTTCAGGGATCCAGGGCCAGCCACAAATTCCCTGGGAATTCCACCCCAGCCTCCCAGGGAAGGATTCTTTCCCCATATCCCAGCTCCAAATCCAATCCCGGATCCTCCAGGTGTTCCTGGGGTTGCTGCCGCCATCCCGAGCTGGCACCAGGACTGGCGCCCGCTGGATCCCAGCCTGGAAGTGCCTCTCCCACCGGGAATGACCATCCCAAGCCCAGGCAGTGCCTCCTGCTCTCCCAGCCGGGATATTCCCGGCTCCATCCCGCCCTGGGATCGGGGCTGGGGAGTGGGGAGAGAAGATCCCGGTGGGATTGGGTCTGGGAATGGGGCAGGACGCACCTCCGTGTAATTCCTGGGATTCCAGGTCCCTTTCCGGAGTTTTCCCAGCCAATCCCTGCCCCGGCCAGGCTGGGTCAGGGCATGGAGAACTTTTAAATGGGAATTCCATGAGGAATTCTGGGAAGGACCCTTGGGATGGGGAGCTGGATCCTGCTGGGATGTTGGGAAGTTGTGCAGGGCATAATGAATTCCCAGACAGCTCCGGGCAAGGAGGAGAGCCCGGGCGGTGCTTCCAGAGGGCAGAATTCCAACTGCCCACGGCCAGCAGGACCAAGGAATTCCTCTGGGGAGCTCCAAAATCTGGAGCAGCATCTCCAGGGGTCCTTCCCACATCAGCTCCGGCGGAATCTCGGTCCTTGTGCGGGGATTGGCCCCGGGATCAGCTGATCCCAACCCTGCTGGGAAGGAGGGAAGGAGTGAGCCTGGATCCAGGCTGGGAGAGCTGGGAATGTGCAGCTGGATCAGGGGAGGATCCAGGGAATCCTTGGAGCCTTTTCCAGAGGGAAAGGAGAGCTGGGATTTGGGCAAGGGCTGGAGGGGCAGGAGGCAGGGAATGGCTTCCAGTGGGAAAGGGGAGCTTGGGATGGTGGGATCTTGGGAAGGGATTCCTGGCTGGGCTGGGATTCCCAGAGAATCCCTGGATCCCTGGCAGTGTCCAAGGGTGGATTTGGATCACCCTGGGATGATGGGAAGTGTCCCTGGGACCATGGAATTGAAGGTCCATGGATCCCATCCCAAACCATTCTGGGATTCTGGGATCAGGGACACTCAGGATCCATCCCGAGGGATTTTTTATGGAATTCAGGGATGGAAAAGGGAAGGGAGACCCTTCCTGGAGTCCACAATTCCCAGGGAATTCCCTGGATCCCAAAATTCCTTCTCAAGGAGGAGTCGGTATGGGGATGGATCCAACCCTGGACAGCTGGAAAGGGATTTGGGAAAAGGACCTGGAATGGCAGGACAGGGAATGGCTCCCACCATGGCCAGAGGGTCGGGATTTTGGGATTTTGGGAAGGAATTCCCAGCTGGGAGGGTGAGGAAGGGCTGGGTTGGAATTCCCAGAGAATTCCTGGATCCCTGTCAGTGTCAAGGAAAAGTTGGAGCACCCTGGGATCAGAGGCAGTTTCAGGACTGGACCGGGATGGGATCTGAGGTCTCTTCCCACCCAAAGCATTCCAGGATCCGATGGCTCCCTGCTCTGGGAATTCCCTGTTCCTCCCTTCCCAGCCCAGCTTATCCCTCTCCATCCCAGCCCTGCCTCCCAGTGCTTCCCTCTGCCTTTGTAATCCGTGTCCCGGGATCTCCGCTCTCTGCAGAGCTGGATCCGACCCCTTCCCATTCCCAGTGGATCCTCCATGGGCTGGATCCCGTCCCTTCTCCCAGCCCGGCTCCACGAGATCCATTTTCGGGAATGGTTCCGTGCTCCGGGCCCTGCGTCAGCGGCTCCGGCTCTGGAATTCCCAGGAACAAAGGGCAAAGCCCCAATCCGTCTTTTTTTCCCCCAAAACCGGGCACGGGGCCAGGCCTTGGCACTGCTCCCCCCCTGCTGCGGCAGCAGCCAAGGATTGCACAGAATCCCTGGGAAAAAGCCTGGAAAAGGGGATGAGAGGGGCACTCCTCGTGTCTGATGGGCACGGGCAGGAGAATTCCATAAAAAAACCCCAGACACCGGATCCAGGGGCACTCCTGGAATTTGGATTCCAGGCAGGGCAGGGGGATGTGGCCCAGGTGAGTCACAGCCGGGGAATTCTGGAATTGGGAGCGGGAATTCCCTGTCCTGCTCAGCAATGAGCCTGGGCATCGCGAAAGGATTCAGAGCCAGCATTGGGATTTTTTTTTTCCTAAAAAAAATTGGGGAAAAATGAGGGAAAATGGGATTATCCAAGGATCCTGAGGGAAGCAGAGTTGTTTTCCAGAGGGAAAGCTGCCAGTTAAAACCAAACCAGGATTCCTGGAAAGACAGGATGAAGGATTGGCTCTGGATCCGTGTGGCTCCAAGCGAACCCAAGGTGAGCTGGAATTACCCAGCAGGACCCTTTTGGGAATTTTTCCTGTTTTTTCCAAGAGTTTTTTTGCTCTTTTTCCTGTCAGTTTCCAGCACCTGGAAGTGGTTGTGGATTCCCAAGGATCCTGACTGAATTCCAGCTGGGATCACTCCAGGAATCACTTCCAGAACAAAGACAGGAATGGGATAATCAGGGAATCATCAATATCCTGAATTTTAGGGATGATCCCAGGCTGGAATCCAGGTCTCTGGGAATCGGTGTCAGGATAACTTCGGGATATTCCTAAATTCCATGACAAACCTGGAATGCCACGGATCCGCCACGAACCCTTTGCCACTCCTCTGTCCCTCTGGGATTTCCTGGAATCCCAAAGTTCCTCAGATGGATCCAGACACCAAAGTTTGGGAATTGCCCGGAGCTTGGAAAACACAAGAGGTTTTTCACAATTCCTTCTGCTCCAAGGAAATCTCCAGTCCTGGAATTACGGAATGGTTTGGGGGGGGAAGGTTTCAATCCCATCCCATTCCATGGGCAGGGACACCTCCCATGATCCCAGGTCGCTCCAAGCTCCTGGAAAGCTGGCCTGGAAAACTTCCAGGGATTTGGCAGCCACAGATTCCCTGGGAATCCTCAGGGATTTGGCTTGGTCCCAACACATCCTGCAGGGCTTGGAATTCTGCTCCCAAGGGGAATCTGGGATTTGCATCCACCAGGAATCATGGATAACCTCTCCTTCCCTGACCTTGTTTCTCCTTCTGGAAAGATTTTCCTGAACTTTCCCCTCCTTTCCTGCCTTTGGAACCTGGAATTTTTTCACCACCAGGACACAGGGAGAATCCCTTCCCATTCCCTCTATTTTCCTTTGGAAACAGCAGGGTCAGCCCAGCCCAGCCTCTTCCCTCCACAAAAAAAAACAAAACAATTCCAAATCCTCCCAGCTGCTCCTGCAGGTTGGATTTTCCTGGACAATCACGGGAAGCAAGGAAAGCAAAGGCCCCCATGAGCCGGGATCCGGGAGCTTCTCGGAATGCCGGGAATCCGAGGCTGAGCCCGGGAGCTGCTGGAACCAGGACACAACAACCCCGGGAGGGAGGCTGGAAAAGCCACAGGATGTGACAGGGAGGCAGGAAATCGGGGGAAATCAGGGAAAATCCCATTTGCAGCACAAATCAACCCTGACAGGGCAGGAGGGAATGGAACGTTCCCGGATCCTCCGCATTCCCGGATCCGCCGCGTTCCCGGATCTGCTGCCTCTCCAATCCAAC
This sequence comes from Camarhynchus parvulus, assembly GCF_901933205.1. Lineage (NCBI taxonomy): Eukaryota > Metazoa > Chordata > Aves > Passeriformes > Thraupidae > Camarhynchus > Camarhynchus parvulus. The sequence goes on along the minus strand of NC_044573.1, from coordinate 111,939,201 downwards.
CCAACAGGATCCACAGCCAGGAAAAACAGGATCTGGAGCTGTTTTCCCTGTTTTCCCTGCCCTTCCCAGGGCTTTTCCCAATGGTTACAAATCCCAACGGGAGCAGCCAGAGGAGGGCTGGGAGTGGGACACTGATCCCAGCCTTGGGACAGCGGGAATATCCCAGACACCAACGGAATCCAAGGAATGGTGCCGGGATGGAGCAGCTGTGGGGAGATTCCCCACCAAGGCTCTTCAGGGAAAAATCTTTGGGATTCCCCCCACCCCCAGTGCAGATGGAAAAAGTGGGGAATTCCTGCTGGGAATGAGCCTGGACAGGTTCCAGAGGAAAATTCCTGGTTCTGTTCCTCCTTTTCCTGGATCAAGCTGCTTTACCAAGGCTCCTCCTTGAGGGAATCTCGGAATTTTGGGTGGGAAGGGACCTTAAAGCCCCTCCAGTGCATGGACAGGGACATTTCCCACTATCCCAGCTGAATTTTCCCACATTTCCATCTGTGCTTCTCCTCCAGCACTGGGAATGGCCGATCCCCCTGGACGAGGCCTCTGGGAGAGATTTTTTCCCATGGATTCCCTTCGCCTCTTTTCCCTCCTGAAGCCGATCCCCACATCCAAAACATTTCCCAGCAGGATTTTCCCAGCCTGAATCCCGGGATTGCCACCAAAGCTGGACGTGGCCACTCTTCCCTGGCGCCCCGCGGTGGGAACATGGGAATTCCTATCCCACCACACCCCCGCTCCCCGTCCCATTGGGATCCCGGATCTCCAGGAGCTCAGGGGGTGTTTTTTGGGAAAAGGGAGCCGGCGGTGGCCCTTGGGGACACTCTGCTGTCCCCAGGCGGTGTCCGTGACCTTGGGAAGGGCAGCGCTGCCGTTGGGGGCGTTCCAATATTGACGTTTTCCGCTTCCGAGCCCTCGGGGCCGGGCTGTGGTCAGGGATGAGGCTCTCCGGCTCCTCCGGATCAATGGGAACGTCACAAGGACCTCCCCGGTGTCCTTGTCCCCAGCCCAGGATGGGGGAGGGATCATCCCAATCCCTTGGGATCCTCCCAATCCTGGGTTTTCTGCGTTCCCTTGGAATGTCCCACCCTGCTCTCCAGGAGCCCCGGGAGATCCCCAGGAAACCCCTGGATCCTGGGAATGGTTTTCCATGCAGGTGGAAGTTGATGGGGAGTGAACAACGCGGGACATGCTTCAAAATCCCAGGATTTTTGTGCCTAAGGGACAACACTGGGCTGGGAAGGGCCCCCCTGGAATGTTTGGGAAGGATTCCGGAAGGTTCTCCTGGAGCTGAGCCCTCTCTGGGACGTTTTCCTGCCTCCATCAGCACATTCCTGGATGTCCCAGCCGGATGCATCCAGCCCCAAATCCATCTCCATCATGGATTCATCCCCATCCATGGGATTTCATGGAATTCCAGCCTGGTTTGGGTGGGAAGGGATTTCAGATCCCATCCCATTCCAACCCGGACACTTCCACGAACCCAGGGAGCTCCAACCTTTCCTTGGACACTCCTAACCCTTCCAACCAGGAATTCCTTCCCAAGATCCCGCCCATCCCTGCCTTGTTCTTCCTTGATCCCAGCTGTGGAAAATCCCATTCCCAAAGCCTGGAGCAGGGTTTGGAGCAACTTCCACCCCCTCCACTCCTACCTGCAGAGGTGGAAAATACAGGGAAAAGTGGTGAGGAAAATCCATGGAAAACACATTTCCCACAGGGATCAGCCTGTCCCCGCCTGGAGGAGACGCAGAGGCGGAAATGTGGGAAAATCCGGGATATGGGAAGTGTCTGTGCCCATGGAAGGGGGTGGGATGGATAGGCTTTGAGGTCCCTTCCTATCAAAACCATTCCATGATTCCCACCAAAACCATTCCCTGATTCCTACCCAGACCATTCCATGATTCCCACCAAAACTACTCTGTGATTCCCACAAAACCATTCCATGATTCCCACCAAAACTGTTCCATGATTCCCACAAAAACCATTCCATGATTCCCACCCAGACCATTCCGTGATTCTCACCCATACCATTCCATGATTCTCACCAAAATCATTCCGTGATTCCCACCAAAACCGTTCCATGATTCCCACAAAAACCATTGCGTGATTCCTGCCAAAACCATTCTGTGATTCCTGCCAAAACAATTCCCTGATTCCCACCCAAAACAATTCTGTGATTCCTACCCAAACCATTCCATGATTCCCACCCAAACCATTCCGTGATTCCCACCAAAACCATTCCTTGATTCCCACAAAAACAATCCGTGATTCCCACCTACACCTGAAATTCCCTGATTTCCACCTGAACCACACCGTGATTCCCACCCAGACCATTCTGTGATTCCCACCAAAACCATTCCATGATTCCCACAAAAACGTTCCATGATTTCCCACAAAACCGTTCCATGATTCCCACAAAACCGTTCCATGATTCCCACCCAAACCATTCCGTACCACACCCGTGATATCCCACCCAGACCATTCCGTGATTCCCACCAAAACCATTCCTTGATTCCCACAAAAACAATTCGTGATTCCCACCTACACCATTCCCTGATTTCCACCTGAACCACACCGTGATTCCCACCCAGACCATTCTGTGATTCCCACCCAAAACCATTCCATGATTCTCACCCAAACCATTCCCTGATTTCCACCCAAACCATTCCATGATTCCCAATCATCCTGTGATTCCAAGGGATCCTGCACCACCTGAAGTCCCAGTTTATATCTCATCCCTGCCGGATCCTGCTCTGCATCCCTGGAACCGGCAGCAGCCGGAGGCAGGGGCTGCCTTTGATGGTTTTCCAGGAAATCCAAGGACACGGAATGAGCGGGAGAGGCCCATTAGGGCCGGCAGGTGCCTGATGGAAAACAGAGACGGCCGCAGGCGCTTCCCGAAATTCAATTAGGGATTGTAAACAGCTCCGCTGGGCTGGGCCTGCACACCGGGATAAACCCTGCGGAAAATGCTCCTGGGGGAAGGGTTTCCTGGGAAAAGGGGGGATTTGGGGCAGCCCAGGGAGGCAGGGGAGGGAAAATGGGGCCAAACTCGGCCCAGGTTTGGATCTGGCTCTGCCCCAGAGGTGGGAGAGGAGCTGGGGGGGGAAAAATGGGCAAAATTGAGGAGCCTCTGGACGCTGGTGTGGATTTGGGAAGTGACTTGGGACAGGGAAGCGATGCCATGGCTGGACATTCCACAGGGATACTCCACCTCTGGGTTTGGGTTCTGCACCTCTGGGTTTGGGTTCTGCACCTCTGGGTTTGGGTTCTGCACCTCTGGATTCGGGTTCTGCACCTCTGGGTTTGGGTTCTGCACCTCTGGATTCGGGTTCTGCACTCTGGGTTTGGGTTCTGCACCTCTGGATTCCGGTTCTGCACTCTGGGTTTGGGTTCTGCACCTCTGGGTTCAGGTTCTTCACCTCTGGGCTTGGGTTCTGCACCTCTGGGTTTGGGTCCTGTGGATTTGGGTTCTGCACTCTGGGTTTGGATCCTCCACCTCTGGATTTGGGTCCTTCACCTCTAGATTTGGATCCTCTGGATCTGGGTCCTGCATCCCTGGGTTTGGGTCCTTCACCTCCTTGTCCAAGTCCTTCCCTCTGGGTTTGTGTCCTTCACCTCTGGATTTGGATCTTTCACCTCTGGGATTGGATCCTTTATCAGGTTTGGTCCGTGTCTCCAATCCCATCTGGGTTTGGATCCTTCACCTCTGGGATCGAATCCTTCATCTCCAGGTTTGGATCCTCTGGATTTGGATCCTCCAGCTCTGAGATTGGATCCTTCATCTCCAGGTTTGGATCCTCTGGGTTTGGATCCTTCACCTCTGGGATTGGATCCTTCATCTCCAGGTTTGGATCCTCTGGATTTGGGTCCTGGCATGGCCTGGAATGCCATGGTCCCTCCCCTCCCATCCCACTGGGCACAGATTTGGGGAATCCTGGAATGGTTTGGGTGGGAAGGGACCTTCAATCCCACCCCCTTCCAACCCTGCCACCTTCCTCTCTCCCAGGGTTCTCCAAGTCCCGTCCATCCTGGCCTTGAACACTTCCAGGGATGGCAAAGGGATCCCAGCCAGGAATGTTTTCCTCACTTCCCGCTATTTCTGGGGGATGGGGACAAATCAATTCCTTTTTGTTCCGGTTTTGGGGGAGCAGGAGCCTTTCCCTGATCCCGGCCTCCTCCAGCCGCTCCTGATCCTGCGCATTCCTGTTCCAGCTGGGGTGTGGGAGCAGGACATGGGAGGAGGATGGAGCCAGCGGGCTGGAAAGGAGGACAAGGGCTGGAGGGGCAGGAGGCAGGGAATGGCTTCCGGTGGGAAAGGGGAGCTTGGGATGGTGGGATCTTGGGAAGGGATTCCTGGCTGGGCTGGGATTCCCAGAGAATCCCTGGCAGTGCCCAAGGCCAGGGTTTGGATCACCCTGGGATGGGATTGAAGGTCCATGGATCTCCATCCCAAACCATTCCGGAATTCTGGGATCAAGGACACTCAGGATCCATCCCAAGGGATTTTAATGGAATTCGGAGATGGAAAAGGGAAGGGAGACCCTTCCTGGAGTTCCCAATTCCCAGTGAAGCCCCTGGATCCCAAAATCCCTTCCCAGAGAGGAATTGGGATAGAGATGGATTCAATCCAGGAGAGCTGGAGAGGGATTTGGGAAAAGGGCCTGGAATGGTAGGACAGGGAATGGCTCCCGCTGCCAGAAGGTTGGGATTTTGGGATTTTGGGATCTTGGGAAGGAATTCCTGGCTGTGCTGGAATTCCCAGAGAATCCCTGGAACCCTGGCTGCGTCCAAGGAGAGGTTGGAGCACCCTGGGATCAGGGAGGGTTTCAGGATTGGACCAGGATGGGATTTAAGCTCTTTCCCACCCAAACCATTCCAGCATTCCACAGAAAATCAGGCCCCAGCACCCAGAGCAGCTGGAATGAGGAATTGCAGCTGTTCCCTGTTCCAAAGGCTGGAACAGAGCCGGGATCCAGAGCCTGGATCCAATCCAATCGGGACCTTTCCAGAACCAACCTGCAAAGTGGAAGATCCTGGCTGGGAGCCAACATTCCCAATCCCTCCCCTGGACATTCCAGATGCGCTCCCACCACCTCCTGTGCCTGTTTTAAATTTGGATTATTTCACCTCCAGGGCACCTTCCTGTTTTTCCACCCCAATCCCTGTTTTTCCCCTCATGTCAGGTCCGATGTCCCAAGTGTCCGGTGCCGCCGTCTGCTTCCCAAAGGGATGGATAAGGAGCTTTTTCCAGGGAGATAACGGCATTAGGGACTCTGCTGGGAATTAGGGAAGCGCTCACAGGATTTATTACGGAGCTTAATCCAATTCCAGCCGCAGGGGAGTTTGAGTTCCGTGTCCACAGCCCTGGGAGCAGAACAGGCAAATCCAATTCCAGTCCTCCTGGAAAACCTTGGCACGGGGTGAGGGCGGCGCCTCCAGGATGCTTCACCCAGAGCAGGAATCCTCGGAGATGGAGCAGTGGGAAAATCCACAGGGCTGGGAGAGGGGGCTCCAAACTGGGATCGGGGTGTCCACATAACCCAGCCTCAGCATTCCTGACCCGTATTACCCAACCCGAACATTCCCGATCCATGTCACCCAGCATTCCCAACATTCCCAACCCATGTTACCCAAACCGAACATTCCCGATCCGTGTCACCCAAGCTGAACATTCCCAATCCGTGTCACACAGCATTCCCAACATTCCTGATCCATATCACTCAGCCTGAACATTCCTGATTCGTGTCACAATCCTGAACATTCCTAGTCCATGTCACCAACCTGAACATTCCCAATCCATATTACCCAACCCAAACATTCCCAATCCATGTCACAATCCTGAACATTCCCAATCCATGTCACAATCCTGAACATTCCTGATCCATGTCACCAGCCTGCACATTCCCAATCCATGTTGCCCAACATCAACATTCCCAATCCATGTTGCCCAACCCAAAATTCCCAATCCATGTCACACAACCCGAACATTCCCACTCCATGACACCAGCCTGAACATTCCCAATCTACGTCTTCCAGTCTGAACATTCCCAATCCATATCAGCCAGCCTGAGCATTCCTGATCCCTGCCACCAGCCCCAACATTCCCAGTCCATGTCACCATCTTGAATATTCCCAATCCATGTCACCATTGTCAATATTCCCAATCTCTGTCTTCCAACCTGACCCTTCCCAATCCACGTTGCCCAACCCAATATTCCCAATCCATGTCATCCATCCCCAGCATTCCCAATCCATGCCTCCAAATCGAACATTCCCAACCCATGCCACCCAACCCAAACATTCCTGATCCACATCACCAGCCTCAACATTCCCAATCCATGTTACCAGCCCAACATTCCCAATCCATGTCATCCATCCCCAGCATTCCCAATCCATGCCTCCAACTCAAACATTCCCAATCCACGCCACCCAACATCAACATTCCCGATCCACATCACCAGCCTGAACATTCCCAATCCATGTTACCAGCCCAACATTCCCTAATCCATGTCACCACCATGAACATTCCCAATCCATGTCATCCATCCCCAGCATTCCCAATCCATGCCACCCAACAGCAACATTCCTGATCCACGCCACCAACCCCAACATTCCCAATCTACTTCTTCCAGACTGAACTTTCCCAATCCATGTTATCCAATCCCAACATTCCCAATCCATGTGACCCATCCCAAACATTCCCAATCCGTGTTGCCCAACCCAACATTCCCAATCTACGTCACCAAACCCCAACATTCCCATTCCGTGTCACCCAACCCAACATTCCCGATCCATGTTGCCCATCCCACACATTCCCAGTCCATGTCACCAACCTGAACATTCCCAATTCATGTCACCAGCCTGCACATTCCCAATCCATGCCACCCAACAGCAACATTCCTGATCCACGCCACCAACCCCAACATTCCCAATCTACTTCTTGCAGACTGAACCTTCCCAATCCATGTTATCCAACCCCAACATTCCCAATCCATGTCACCCACAGGGGAAGAATCCCTTCCCAAGATCCCACCATCCCAAGCTCCCCTTTCCCACTGGAAGCCATTCCCTGCCTCCTGCCCCTCCAGCCCTTGCCCAAATCCCAGCTCTCCTGGAGCCCCTTTGGGATCGGGAAGTGGCTCCAAGGATTCCCTGGATCCCATTTTTTTGTGCTTTGATCCCTCAGAGCTGCATCCCACGGGATTTGCCTGCTGGGAACCCCAGCCTGGATCCATCCCAGCAGCTCCAGCGGGTCCTGGAATGGTTTGGGTGGGAAGAGCCCTTCAATCCCACCCCATTCTTTGGGCACTTCCATGAAGCCAGGGTGCTCCAAACTTTCCTTGGGAAAGGGAGGGGAAAAGAGGTGGGAAAAAGAGGGCGAAAGAGGTGTAAAAAGAGAGGAAAAGAGGTGGAAAAGGAGGTTGATGAGAGAGAAAAAAGGAAATAAAGTGATGAAAAGAGAGATGTGAACTGAGGGCAAAAGAGGTGTAAAAGAGGAGCAAAAAGGTTTAAAAAGAGGGGTAAAAGTGGTGTAAAAAGAGGAGTAAAAGAGGTGTAAACTGAGGGGAAAAGAGGTGTAAAAGGGGAGCAAAAAGGTTTAAAAAGAAGAGTAAAAGTGGTGTAAAAGGGGAGTAGAAGGTGTAAAAATAAGAGTAAAAAATGTGTGAGAAGAGGAGTCAAAGAAGTGTAAAAAGGGGGTAAAAAGGTGTAAAAATAAAAGTAAAAATGGTGTAAAAAGAGTCATAAGAGAGGTGTGAGAGGAGGGTAGATGGGTTCTGAAAGAAAGGTGATAAGAGATAGAAAAATAGAAATAAAATTTCCTTTTTAAAGAAAAATTCCTCTTTTTTTAAACAAAAAATTAAACTTTTTTTAAATGAAAAAAATGTTTAAAAATTTTTAAATTCCTTTTTTATAAAAGGAAATAAAACGCTGATAAAAGAGATAAACTGAGATGCTCCGTGGGAGTTCTCAAAGGCTCAAAAATGATGATAAAAGAGCTGTAGAAGGGTGGGAATGTGACCCCAAAATTCCCTGCGCTCCCAGGGCCTTGCCCCTGGAATCGTGCCATGGAATTGTGCCCCTCTCTGGATCCCATCCCGGGCAGGGATCAGGCTCAAGGACAAATTAATGAGCAGCTTTAATTAATTATTCCCCGCCAGAAGCGGCAGGGAGGGCAGGACCCAGATGTTGTCCGCAGCTGGATACGGGAGATCCCAATCCCAGCCCCAGGAAGGGACTGGGATAGACTGGGAATGAGGATGTGCCTGGATCCCGCTGGGAATCCGCCTGGCCTGGAGCTGGGAATGGCCGGAAAGGGTCTGGAAGTTGCCACCAGCCATTTCCAACGTGTAATTACAGGGATTAGAGGGATTAGGGGAAAGCAGGGCACGGCAATTCCCTTAATTCCACACATTTGCACTCCCAGGAGCATCTGGGGACAGCCTGGAATGGTTTTCCAGGGGGATTCTCCATGCTTGATCCCAGCCTGGACGTGGGTCAGCGCAAATCCCCTGGGATACGGAGCGGGGGGATGCTGGAACTGAGTGAGGGGAGCTTGCAGTGGGAGTTTGGGAAGGAATTCCCGGCTGGGAGGGTGGGGAAGGGCTGGGCTGGAATTCCCAGAGAATTCCTGGCAACTTCTTTTTCGCCTCTTTTGTCCACCTCTTTTTCTGTCTCTTTCCACCTCTTTTTCCTTCTCTTTCCACCTCTTTCCCCTTCTTTTTCCACCTCTTTTTCCTTCTCTTTCCACCTCTTTTCCCCACCTCTTTCCCCCCACCTCTTTCTCCCTATTTTCCACATCTTTTCCCTCCTTTTCCACCTCTTTTTTACCTCTTTTCCCCACCTCTTTCTCCCTCTCTTTTCCCCCTCTTTTTCTGTCATCTTTCTCCCTCTTTTTCCACCTCATTTCCCCTCTTTTTCCACCTCATTTCCCCTCTTTTCCCACCTCTTTTCCACCTCTTTTTCCTTCTTTTTCCACCTCTTTTTCCTTCTCTTTCGACCTCTTTTCCCCACCTCTTTCCCCCTATTTTCCCATCTCTTTTCCCTCCTTTTCCAACTCTTTTTTTCCCTCTTTTTCCCACCTCTTTCCCCCTCTTTTCCCACATATTTCCCCCCTCATTTTCCACATATTTTCCTCTCTTTTCCCACCTCTTTTCCCCTCCTTTTCCCAAGGAAAGTTTGGAGCACCCTGGGATCATGGAGGTGTCCATGGAATGGGATGGGATTGAAGGGCCCTTCCCACCCAAACCATTCCAGGACCTTCTGGAGCTGCTCCAGGCTGGAATTCTGTCCCAGCAGAGAAATACTTTGGGATGTGACTCCAAGGGGGGAAAAAAATGGGATCCAGGGAATCCTTGGAGCCACTTCCCGATTCCAAAGGGGCTCCAGGAGAGTCGGGATTTGGGAAAGGGCTGGAGGGAGACAGGGAATGGAGCTTGGGATGGTGGGATCTTGGAAAGGGATTCCTGGCTGGGCTGGAATTCCCAGAGAATCCCTGGATCCCTGGCAGTGCCCAAGGAAAAGCTGGATGAGATTCTGGGATAGCGGGAATTGTCCCTGCCCTTGGAATGGTTTGGGATTCAAGGTCCCTTCCCACCCAGCTCATCCCAGGAGCATCCAAGGCCCTTGCAGAATTCCTGCCGGGATTTGCAGATCCCGCAGCTCATTCCTGGCTTATTTATGATCCCAAAAAAACCCAAAAAAAAAAAAAAAAAAGGAATTGTTCCTCTTGAAAAGCAAAAAAAATGGAGCAGCCTTGTCATCCCTGCAATCAAAGAGAGCTTTTCCTTGGGATTTTTCCAGGTTTTTCCTGCTGACGTCACCGGCATCCATCACCTGCCTGGGGCTTCAAAGGCAGATGGAGAGATCCGTGAAACGGGAAACGTGATCCCGTGTCCCAGAAAAAGAGCCCGGAGGGGGAATTCTGAGCTGTGCCGAAGGAATTCGGCAGCGGCTCCCGAGGGTTTTGTTAAAATCCAGGGGTCTGAAGAGATTCCATTAGAATTATCCGGGAAATCCTCATGGAACCACGGAATTGTTTTGGTGGGAGAAGAACTCCGAGAGCACCAAGCCCACGGGGAGTTTGTTCCTCTTCCCATTTCCCAGGAATGTGGATCCTCGAGAGGACAATTCCATCCTGGAGGGCCAAAAGCTGGGATTTGGAAATTTCGTGGAATTCTGGAAGGTTCAATGGCCCCCACCAACCGGCGTCGGTGGCAAGGGCCTTCCAATTCCAGCTGGGATCCATTCCTTCCATTCCTTGGGAAAAAAATTCTCTGGCTGGAATTCCCAGAAAAACCATTCCTTCCCAAAACCCCAAACTTTTCATTTACACTTCCTTTACACATCCCAAACGGGTGCTCCAAAATTTTCACACAAGCTGAGAGCAGAGTCGGATTTGGAAATTTTGTGGAATTCTGGAATGGGTGGGTGGGAAGGGACCTTCAATCCCATCCCATTCCACACTTTAATTCCAGCTGGGGATTCCATTCCTTCCATTCCTTGGGAAGGGAAATGAAATTCTCTGGCTGGAATTCCCAGAGAAAATTCCATTCCTTCCCAAAACCCCAAACTTTTCCATTTAAAACACTTCCTTTCCATGATTTCCCCCCTCACAATCCCCGCTCCACCCCGACATTCCAGCCTCACCCTTTTCCCGGGATCTCCAATCCCACCCCAACAGGGAATCCTGGAATGCCGGGACACCGGGAATGGGTTCCCCCCCACCCCGTGCCATTGGGATTTTGGGCAGGAACTCCTCCCTCGGGAGCTGCCGGGGACGCGATTCCCGAGCTCTTGCTGCCCTCTAAAGGGCCGGATCGGGAGGAGCTGCCGAGCGATCCCGGGAATGGGGAAAATCCATGGAAAAGCCGGGAAATTCCTCCCGAGGAGTCTCGGGTTTGGGCTGGGAGCGGCTCCGGAGCCAAAGGAGGATTTGGGATCGCCCGATCCAGGTGGGAACATCCCTGAGGCCGGAAAGGAACTTCGGGATCAGATCCTGGTCCAGGGATGAGCCTGAGATTCCGCCCTTCCCATTCAAGATCCCAAAGAATTCCCGGATCCATCCTGGGTTTTCCTTCATTTTCCTCCTCCCCCCTGTTTTTTCACAAGTTTTTCTTCTTTTTTTTTTAATTTTTTCTTCTTTTTCCCGATTTTGTTGCCTTCTTTTCCACCTTTCCATTCTTTCCTCATGTTCCTCCTTTTCCTTCCTTTCCTTCCTTCCTCGGCTCCTCCGGGATATTTCCGGGATTTTTTTGGGAAGGGCGGGATCCCATGGGGCTCTGCCTCAGTTTCCTCATTCGCAACTTCCTGCAGCTGGGAAGGGAAAAAAAAGGGGGGGAAAAAGGGGAAAAGGGAAAAAGGGGAAAAGGGAAAGGGAGAAAAGGGAAAGGGGAAAAAAGGGGGGAAGGGAGAAATGGGAAAAGGGGGAAAGGGGGAAAAAGGGGACAGGGGAAAAGGGGGAAATGGGAAAAGGGGGGAAATGGGAAAAGGGGAGAAAAAGGGGAAAGGGGAAAAGGGGGAAAATGGGAAAAGGGAAAAAGGAAAAGGGAAAAAGGGGAAAGGGGAAACGAGGAAAAGGGGAAAATGGGAAAAATGGAGAAAAAGGGGGGAAATGGAAAAGGGAAAAAAGGGGAAAAGGGGAAAGGGAAAAGGGAAATGGGAAACTGAGGGAAAAGGGGGAAAGGGGAAAATTGAGAAAAGGGGGAAAGGGAAAAAAGGGAAAAGGGAAAATGGGAAAATGGGAAAATGGGGAAAAAGGGGAAAGGGGAAAAGGGAAAGGGGGGAGGGGAAAAAGGGGAAAAAGGAAAAGAAAAAGGAAAAGAGAAAAGAAAAAGAAAGGGAAAAGGAAAGGGAAAAGGGAAAAGGGAAAAAAAAGGAGAAAAGGGGAAAATGGAGAAAAGGGAAAAGGGAAAAGGGAAAAAAGGGAAAGGGGAAAAGGGAAAAGGAAAGAGAAAAAAAGAAAAAGGGGAAATGGAAAAGGAGGAAAGGAAAGGAGAAAAGAAAAGGGAAAGGGGGAAAGGGAAGAGGGGGAAGAGGAGGAGGAGGAGGAGGAGGGAGAGAGGGAGGGGCCGCCCCGCTGCTGAATAATTCAGCGCCGGCAGCGCGGGAAGCTCCGCACCGGCACCGAGCCCGCGCCGAGCCGAGCTCCGCGATTTTCCCGGAATTCCGGAGGCTCTGGAATAATCCCGGGGGGGGCTGGGAAGGTCAGGCCGGGGCTCCCGGGATCCTCCTTCCCGCCGGCGCCGCGCTCATCCCTATTTTTAGAGCGCTGAGAGGATCAGCGGGAATCAAGGATCCCGTGGCCTCCGCTCGCCGCGGGCGCCGGGGCAGGAGCCCGGAGCTGGACGGGCCCGGAGAGTCCGAGGTGGGTTGGGAATTTATGGGAGTTTTGGGATTTGTGGGATCTGTGGGATCTGTGGGATCTGTGGGAGTCATGGGGGAGCAATGGGATCCCCCGCAGGCCGGTTTCTTATCCGTGGTTTTAATCCGGAGGAAGGTCGGGAAAAGACGGAGGGAATGTTGGGAGGGGTTAAATCCCGTGTCCTGAATCCTTGGGAATGGCTGGAATGGGATTGGGAATGTTGGGAGGGCTCTGATCCATGAATCCTGGATCCTTGGGAATGGCTGGAGTGGGACAAGGAATGTTGGGAGGATTTAAATCCATGAATCCTGAATCCTTGGGAATGTGGGAATGGGATTGGGAATGTTGGGAGGATTTAAATCCATGCCCTGAATCCTTGGGAATGGCTGGAATGGGATTGGGAATGTTGGGAGGGCTCTGATCCATGAATCCTGAATTCTTGGGAATGTTGGAATGGGATTGGAAATCTTGAGGGGGTCCTGGATCCTTGGGAATTACTGGAATGGGATTGGGAATGTTGGGAAGGGTTAAATCCAAGTCCTGAATCCTCGGGAATGGCTGGAATGGGACAGGGAATGTTGGGAGGGGTCTGATCCATGAATCCTGAATTCTTGGGAATGGCGGGAATGGGATTGGGAATCTTGAGGGGGTCTTGAATCCTTGGGAGTGGCTGGAATGGGTTTGGGAATGTTGGGAGGGCTCTGATCCATGAATCCTGGATCCTTGGAAATGGTTCGGGTGGGATTGGGAATGTTGGAAGGATTTAAATCCATGAATCCTGAATCCTTGGAAATGGCTGGAACATGATTTGGAGTGTTGGGAGGGGTTAAATCCATGTCCTGAATCCTTGGGAATGGCTGGAATGGGATTGGGAATGTTGGGAGGGGTCTGATCCATGAATCCTGAATTCTTGGGAATGTTGGAATGGGATTGGGAATCTTGAGGGGGTCCTGGATCCTTGGGAGTGACTGGAATGGGATTGGGAATGTTGGGAGGGGTCTGATCCGTGAATCCTGAATCCTTGGGAATGTTGGAATGGGATTGGGAATGTTGGGAAGATGTGAATCCATGAATCCTGAATCCTTGGGAATGGCTGGAATGGGATTGGGAATGCTGGGAAGATGTAAATCCATGAATCCTGAATCCTTGGGAATGACTGGAATGGGATTGGGAATGTTGGGAAGTGTTAAATCCAAGTCCTGGATCCTCGGGAATGGCTGGAACGGGACAGGGAATGTTGGGAGGGGTCTTGAATCCTTGGGAATGGATTGGGAATGGGATTGGGAATTTTGAGGGGGTTCTAATCCATGAATCCTGAATCCTTGGGAATGGCTGGATTGGGTTGGGAATGTTGGGAGGGGTCCTGGATCCTCGGGAATTACTGGAATGGGATTGGGAATGTTGGGAGGGGTCTGATCCATTAATTCTGGAACCTCGGGAATGGTTGGAGTGGGATTGGGAATGTTGGGAGGGGTCCTGAATCCTTGGGAATGGCTGGAATGGGATTGGGAATGTTGGAAGGATTTAAATCCATGGATCCTGAATTCTTGGGAATGGCTGGAACGGGACAGGGAACTTTAGTGGGATCCAATCCATGCCGTGTTTCCTTGGGAATGCCTGGAAGGATCCAGGAATTTTGGCAGCACCTCTGGATAGTTTTCCCAAAAAAAATTTTCCATCTTCCATCTCCTCGCTCTGATTCCCATTCCCAGGAAGCACCGGAATTCCGGGATACCCATTGTGGGAGAGCCATCTCCTTCCCACGTCCGGTTCCCAGCGGCCGGAATTCCAAAATTCTGGAATTCCCAAGAATTCACTCACCCAACCAATCCCGGCTTGGAATTTCACGGGATCGGATCCCGACCAGAGGTCTGTGATCCCCGATCCCATAAATCCACATTTCCAGGGATGGTGGGAATTAAATCCGAATTTCCCAAAATTGTGGGAAATAAATCTGAATTTCCCAAAATTGTGGGAAGTAAGTCTGAAATTTTTTGGGATTGTGGGAAGTAAATCTGAATTTTGCAGGGATTGTGGGAAATAAATCCACGTTTCCCACGATTGTGGGAAATAAATCCGCATTTCTTGGGATTGTGGGAATTAAATCTGAATTTCCCAAAATTGTGGGAAATAAATCTGAATTTCCCAGGATTGTGGGAAATAAATCCAAATTTTCAGGGACTGTGGGGAATAAATCCACATTTCCCGGGATTGTGGGAAATAAATCAGAATTTCCCAAAATTGTGGGAAATAAATCCATATTTTCCGCAATTCTCAGAATAAATACAAATTTCCCAGGACTGTGGGAAAAATCCGCATTTCTTGGGATTGTGGGAATTAAATCTGAATTTCCCGAAATTGTGGGAAATAAATGCAAATTTTCCAGGTGTGTGGGAAATAAATCTGAATTTCCTGGGATTGTGGAGAATAAATCCAAATTTCCCAGGATTGTGGGAAATAAACCCGAATTTCCTGGGATTTTGGGAAATAAATCTGAATTTCCCAGGATTGTGGGAAATAAATCCTTATTTCCCAGCACTGTGGGAAACAAATCTGAATTTTCCAGCACTGTGGGAAATAAATCCGAATTTTCCGGGATTGTGGGAAATAAAAATTCACAAATTGTGGGAAAAAATCATTCTTGATTGTGGGAAATAAATCAGAATTCCAATTGTGGGAAATAAATGATATTAGTATTTAAAAAAATTTTACATGTAATAATTGATCCAACTGTGGAAATAATTCTTTTGATTATGGAAATAAAAATTCCCAACTGTGGGAAATAAATAATCCCAGATTGAGGGAAATAAATATTTCCCAGCACTTTTGGGAAATAAATCTATCCAATTGGGAAATAAATCTGAATTTCACCAATGTGTGAATTGTGGGAAATAAATCCGCATTTCTTGGGATTGTGGGAAATAAATGTGAATTTTCGAGATTGTGGGAAATGAATCTGCATTTCTCAGGATTGTGGGAAATAAATCGAAATTTTCAGTGATTGTAGGAAATAAACTCGCATTTCCTACAATTGTGGGAATTAAATCTGAATTTCCCAGGACTGTGGGAAATAATTCCGCATTTTTTGGGATTTTGGGAAATAAATCAGAATTTCCCAGGACTGTGGGAAATAAATCAGAATTTCCCACGATTGTGGGAAAAAAATCCAAATTTTCCAGGATTGTGGGAAATAAATCCGAATTTCCTGGGATTTTGGGAAATAAATCTGAATTTCCTGGGATTGTGGAGAATAAATCTGAATTTTCCACAATTGCGGGAAATAAATCTGAATTTTCTGGGGACTGTGGGAAATAAATTCGCATTTCCCGGGATTGACGGAAATAAATCCGCATTTCCTGTGATTGTGGGAAGTAAATCTGAATTTTCCGGGGATTTTGGGATATAAATCCACATTTTCCAGGATTGTGGGAAATAAAACTGCATTTTCCAGGAGTGTGGGAAATAAATCCACATTTCCTGCGATTTTGGGAAATAAATCTGAATTTCCTGCAGGATTGTGGGAAATAAATCCTTATTTCCCAGCACTGTGGGAAATAAATCTGAATTTTCCAGGATTGTGGGAAATAAATCAGAATTTCACCAAATTGTGGGAAATAAATCCGCATTTCGTGAGATTGTGGGAAATAAATCCGAATTTCTTGGGATTGTGGGAAATAAATGTGAATTTTCGTGAGATTGTGGGAAATAAATCTGCATTTCTCAGGATTGTGGGAAATAAATCAAAATATTCAGTGCTTGCAGGAAATAAACTCACATTTCCTACAACTGTGGGAATTAAATCTGAATTTCCCAGGACTGTGGGAAATAATTCCGCGTTTCTTGGGATTATAGGAAATAAATCAGAATTTCCCAGGATTGTGGGAAAAAAAATCCAAATTTTCCAGGATTGTGGGAAATAAACCCAATTTCCTGGGATTTTGGGAAATAAATCTGAATTTCCTGGGATTTTGGGAAATAAATCTGAATTTCCTGGGATTGTGGAGAATAAATCTGAATTTTCCACAACTGTGGGAAATAAATCTGAATTTCCTGGGGATTATGGGAAACAAATCTGAATTTCCCGAAATTGTGGGAAATAAATCCGAATTTTCCAGGATTGTGGGAAATAAATCTGAATTTCCCGGGATTGTGGGAAACAAATCTAAACTTCCCAGGATTTTGGGAAATAAATCGCGAATTTCCCAGGGATCGCAGAGTCAACTTGGAGCCGCCCAATGGGATCCCAACCGGGAAAATCCGCCTTGCTCTCCCTCCTCCTCCTCCTCCTCTTGGCCGCTCTGATCCTGCCAATCCCTGGAGAAATCCCTTCCCGCCGGCTACCGGGAGCACGAGGATCCCCGGGAATCCCCGGGATTGATCCGGTGCGGCGAGTACAGCAACCAGGTGCTGCCGGACGGGCGGTGCCGCGTCGTGGCCACGCTGCCGCAGGGCGACGAGCAGCGCTGCCCGGACCTGTTCCGCTGCACCGACGAGGTCTCCTACTGGCTCCACGAGAACGAGGAGCGCAAGCAGCAGATCCTGGAGCTGCGGGAGCTCATCTCCGAGCTCCAGGAGGAGCTCCGCAACCACCGGCACCGGCTCAAGGCCCTGGAGATACAGGTGGAGGGTGGTGACCGCGGCGGTGTTTTGTTTATTTATGTGGGGGATTCTGGTTCCTGGAGTTTGGCAGGGTCAGAACTTGGATTCCAGGGATAGTTTCCACAAAATCAACCCCAAATCCTTGAGTTTTATCCACAGAATCCCCTCCCCTTGTGGAAGGGCTGTGGATCCATCCCGTTCTCATAGCCCTGAAGATCCCAGTCAATGTGACCACCCCATGGGGTTTGTTCCCTTTTGGTTCCTGGAGTTTGGCAGGGTTGGAACTTGGATTCAAGGGTGAATTGCCTCAAAACCAACCCCAAATCTTTGAGTTTCACCCGTGGAATCTCCTCCACCTTTGGAAGGGTTGTGGGTCCATCCCATTCCCAAAGCCCTGGAGATCCTCTTCAATGTGGCGACCATGGTTTGTTGTTTTTCTTTTTCCATGGGGGATTCCAGCTCCTGGAGTTTGGCAGGGTCGGAACTTGGATTCCAGGGATAATTTCCTCAAAATCAATCCCAAATCCTTGAGTTTTATCCATGGAATCCCCTCCTTTGGTCCTTCTTAGCAAGGGCTGTGGTTCCATCCCATTCCCAAAGCCCTGGAGATACAGGTGGAGGGTGGCGACCGCGGTGGTGTTTTGTTTATTTACGTGGGGGATTCTGGTTCCTGGAATTTGGCAGGGTTGGAACTTGGATTCCAGGGATAATTTCCTCAAAATCAACCCCAAATCTTTGAGTTTTATCTATGGAATCCCCTCCTTTGGTCCTTCTTAGCAAGGGCTGTGGTTCCATCCCATTCCCAAAGCCCTGGAGATACAGGTGATGTCCAGGCCACCCCTGTGGAGTTTGTTCCGTGGGTGGTTCCTGTTCCTGGAATTTGGCAGGGTTGGAACTTGGATTCAAGGGTGAATTGCCTCAAAACCAACCCCAAATCCTTGAGTTTCACCCGTGGAATCTCCACCACTTTTGGAAGGGCTGTGGGTCCATCCCATTCCCAAAGCGCTGGAGATCCCAAGCAAAAGCGTCCGTGGAATTTTTTCCATTGGCGCTTCCAGCCCCTGGAATTCTGCAGGGTCGGAACTTGGATCAGGTGCCTTCCAGCGATCATTTCCTCAAAATCAACCCCAAATCTTTGAGTTTTATCCATGGAATCCCCTCCTTTGGTCCTTCTTAGCAAGGGCTGTGGTTCCATCCCATTCCCAAAGCCCTGGAGATACAGGTGGAGGGTGGCGACCGTGGCGCTGTTTTGTTTATGCGGGGGATTCTGGTTCCTGGAGTTTGGCAGGGTTGGAACTTGGATTCCAGGGATAATTTCTGCAAAATCAACCCCAAATCCTTGAGTTTTATCCACAGAATCCCCTCCTTTGGTCCTTCTTAGCAAGGGCTGTGGTTACATCCCATTCCCAAAGCCCTGGAGACCCAGCTGAGGTCCAGGCTGCCCCCGTGAAGTTTGTTCCGTGGGTGGTTCTGGCTCCTGGAATTTGGCAGTGTTGGAACTTGGACTCCACGGATAATTTCCTCAAAATCAATCCCAAATCCTTGAGTTTTATCTGTGGAATCTCCTTAGCTTTTGGAAGGGCTGTGGGTCCATCCCATTCCCAAAGTCCTGGAGATCCCAAGCAAAAGTGTCCATGGGATTTATTCCATTGGTGCTTCCAGCTCCTGAAATTTGGCAGGGCTGGAACTTGGGTTCCAGGGTTAATTGCCTCAGCATCAATCCCAAATCCTTGACTTTATCCATAGAATTTCCTCAACCTGTGGAAGTGCTGTGGATCCATCCCTGTTTCCAAAGCCCTGGAGATCCCAAGTAAAAATGTCCATGGAATTTTTTCCATTGGTGCTTCCAGCCCCTGGAATTTGGCAGGGTTGGAACTTGGATTCCAGGGGTAATTTCCTCAAAACCAACCCCAAACCCTTGAGTTTTATCCATGGAATCTCCCCCACCTTTGGAAGGGCTGTGGATCCTTCGCCAGGCCCAGGCAGCGATCGGGAAGCGGGAGGGAATTCCCAGGCTGCTGTGGGATTTGGGGATTTCTGGATCAAGCCTGCTCTGCCATCTAAAGGGAACAAGGAGAGAGAGCGCATTCCAGGTGGGATCGGGATGTCCATCCTCTGGAATTTGCTCTGGGGAATCTCCTGCCAACTTCACCCTGGAATTTACACGGGATCAGAGCCTGGTTTTCCTGGAAAAAAAGGAGGCAAAGGGATGTAAATGTTCTTTTAGGGGCATCCAGGGCTGGAATTCTCAGGATGAGGAGAGGCTGGGAGAGCTGGGAATGTGCAGCTGGATCAGGGGAGGATCCAGGGAATCCTTGGAGCCTTTTCCAGAGGGAAAGGAGAGCTGGGATCTGGGATTTGGGCAAGGGCTGGAGGGGCAGGAGGCAGGGAATGGCTTCCAGTGGGAAAGGGGAGCTTGGGATGGTGGGATCTTGGGAAGGGATTCCTGGCTGGGCTGGGATTCCCAGAGAATCCCTGGATCCCTGGAAGTGTCCAAGGAAAGGCTGGATCACCCTGGGATGGTTGGAGGTGTGTCCCTGCCCGTGGAATGGGATGAGCTGGAATATCCCGACGGTGAAAGTGTTTGGAAAACATTCCCACATTCCCAACCTGCTCTTCCCTGCCCTTCACAGAATCCCGGGAACACCAATCTGGTTGGGAGCCTCCATGAGAATTCCAACCCCAACCACAAGAATTCCAATCCCAACCACGAGAATTCCAACCCCAACCACGAGAATTCCAACCCCAACCCTTGGCATCTTCGACCCACCACCCCACCACCTCGCCGTCATTCCCAATCCTGTTTTCCCCCCTTTTTTTATCCCCCCACCCCTCAGCAGGAGGAGGCGTCGGGGCAGAACCGGAGCCTGCTCCAGAGGCTGCAGGACCTGGAGCAGCATTCCCGGGAATCCAGCACGCTGCAGCACATCCAGGCCACGCTGCTCTACGACATCCAGGCGCAGATCAACAACATCTCGGCGCTGGCCGACTGGGCCTGGAGGAACCCCAGCTGCCTCCACGCCGGCGCCGACATCCGCGTCCAGGAGGAGATGCGGCATCCAGGTGGGAGCGGGAATGGGGCCGGGAATGGGGTCAGGAATGGGGCCGGAATGGGGTTGGGAATGGGGTTGGGAATGGGGTCGGGAATGGGGCTGGGAATGGGGTTGAGAATGGGATTGGGAATGGGGCTGGGAATGGGGGCTGGGAATGGGGTCAGGAATGGGGCCGGAATGGGGCTGAGAATGGGGTGGGAATGGGGTCAGGAATGGGGTCGGGAATGGGGTCGGGAATGGGATTGGGAATGGGGCTGGGAATGGGGCTGAGAATGGGGCTGGGAATGCGGCGGAATGGGGCGGGAATGGGGTCGGAATGGGGTATTGGGAATGGGGTTGGGAATGGGATTGGGAATGGGATTGGTAATGGGATCAGGAATGGGATCAGGAGTGGGATTGCCATCGTGCTCCATCCCAGTTCCGTAGCTTTTCCTGTTCCCAGTGCAGGATGCGCTCAGGATCACACCTGGAATTTGCCCAAATCCTCGGAATGTTTTCCATCCAAAAAACCCACCAAAATTTCCAAAAACGTTGAGATTTTACCGTCAAAAATTCCATTTTTTTCCTCTTAAAAACTGAACAATTTTTGTAATTTCTCTGGCTTTGGTGAAAGTTTTTTTTTTTTTTTGCTGGGTTTTTGGTTCTTTTCCAGGAGGAGATGCAGCATTGGGAATGGGATTGGGAATGGGATCAGGAATGGGATCGGGATCACACTCCATCCCACTTTTCTGGGGGCTTCCATTGCTTTTCCAGCTCCCCGGATGTGGGAGGTACTCAGGATCACACCTGGAGCTTGCACAAATCCCGGGAATGCCCAAATCCTTTTCCATCCAAAAACCCCACAAAAATGTGGAGTTTTTACCATCAAAAGTTCATTTTTCCACTTAAAAAGCCAACAATTTTTTGTAAATTCTCTTTTTTTCAGTGTTTTTTGTTTTCCTTTCTTTTTGGCTGGTTTTTGGTTCTTTTCCAGGAGGAGATGCGGCATCCAGGTCATGGGAATGGAATTGGGAATGGGGCCAGGAATGGGATCAGGAATGGAATTGGGAATGGGGTCAGGAATGGGATCAGGAATGGGATCAGGAATGGGATCAAGAATGGGATCGGGAATGGGGCCGGGAATGGGATCAGGAATGGGATGAGGAATGGGATCAGGAATGGGATCGGGAATGGAATTGGGAATGGGATCCGGAATGGGATCAGGAATGGCGGTGGGATCCCGCTCCATCCCAGTTCCGTAGCTTTTCCAGTTCCAGGTGCTCAGGATCTCACCTGGAGTTTGCACAAATCCTGGGAATGTTTTCCATCCCAAAACTCACAAAAATGTGGAGTTTTTACCATTAAAAAATTCCCATTTTTTTCCACTTAAAAACCCAATAATTTTTTGTGATTTCTGTGGTTTCAGTGAAATTTTTGGGGCAGGTTTTTGCTTCTTTTCCAGGAGGAGATGCAACATCCAGGTGGCAGGAATTGGATGGGGAATGGGATGGGAATGGGATCAGGAATGGGATGGGGAATGGGATGGGAATGGGATCAGGAATGGGATCCAGAATGGGATGGGGAATGGGATCAGGAATGGGGATCGGGAATGGGATGGGGAATGGGATCAGGAATGGGATCAGGAATGGGATGGGGAATGGGATGGGGAATGGGATCAGGAATGGGGTCGGGAATGGGATCAGGAATGGGATCCAGAATGGGATCAGGAATGGCGGTGGGATCCCGCTCCATCCCAGTTCCATAGCTTTTCCATCTCCTTGGTTGTGGGATGTGCTCAGGATCACACCTGGAGTTTGCACAAATCCTGGGAATGTTTTCCATCCCAAAACTCACAAAAATGTGGAGTTTTTACCGTAAAAAATTTCCTTTATTTTCCCACTTAAAAACCCAATAATTTTTTGTGATTTCTGTGGTTTCAGTGAAATTTTTGGGGCAGGTTTTTGCTTCTTTTCCAGGAGGAGATGCAACATCCAGGTGGCAGGAATGGGATGGGGAATGGGATGGGGAATGGGGCCGGGAATGGGATCGGGAATGGGATCCAGAATGGGATGGGGAATGGGATCAGGAATGGGGCAGGGAATGGGATCAGGAATGGGATGGGGAATGGGATCAGGAATGGGGCCGGGAATGGGATCAGGAATGGGATCAGGAATGGGATGGGGAATGGGATCAGGAATGGGATCAGGAATGGAGTCCAGAATGGAATTGGGAATGGGATCGGGAATGGGATCCAGAATGGGATCAGGAATGGGATCCAGAATGGGATGGGGAATGGGATCAGGAATGGGGCCGGGAATGGGATCAGGAATGGGATGGGGAATGGGATCAGGAATGGGATCCAGAATGGGATCAGGAATGGGATGGGGAATGGGATCAGGAATGGGATCCAGAATGGGATCCAGAATGGGATCAGGAATGGGATCAGGAATGGAGTCCAGAATGGAATTGGGAATGGGATCGGGAATGGGATCAGGAATGGGATCCAGAATGGAGTCCAGAATGGAATTGGGAATGGGATCGGGAATGGGAGCAGGAATGGGATCAGGAATGGCGGTGGGATCCCGCTCCATCCCAGTTCCGTAGCTTTTCCAGTTCCAGGTGCTCAGGATCACACCTGGAGTTTGCCCAAATCCTGGGAATGTTTTCCATCCCAAAACCCACAAAAATGTGGAGTTTTTACCATTTAAAAATTCCCTTTTTTTTTCCACTTAAAAACCCAATAATTTTTTGTGATTTCTGTGGTTTCAGTGAATTTTTTGGGGCAGGTTTTTGCTTCTTTTCCAGGAGGAGATGCAACATCCAGGTGGCAGGAATGGGATGGGGAATGGGATGGGAATGGGATCAGGAATGGGATCAGGAATGGGATCAGGAATGGGATCGGGAATGGGATCAGGAATGGGATCCAGAATGGGATGGGGAATGGGATCAGGAATGGAGTCAGGAATGGGATCAGGAATGGGATCGGGAATGGGATCAGGAATGGGATGGGGAATGGGATGGAATGGGATCAGGAATGGGATCAGGAATGGGATGGGGAATGGGATGGGGAATGGGATCAGGAATGGGGTCGGGAATGGGATCAGGAATGGGATGGGGAATGGGATGGGGAATGGGATCAGGAATGGGATCAGGAATGGGATGGGGAATGGGATGGGGAATGGGATCAGGAATGGGGTCGGGAATGGGATCAGGAATGGGATGGGGAATGGGATGGGGAATGGGATCAGGAATGGGATCCAGAATGGGATCAGGAATGGGATCAGGAATGGGATCAGGAATGGCGGTGGGATCCCGCTCCATCCCAGTTCCATAGCTTTTCCATCTCCTTGGTTGTGGGATGTGCTCAGGATCACACCTGGAGTTTGCCCAAATCCTGGGAATGTTTTCCATCCCAAAACTCACAAAAATGTGGAGTTTTTACCGTAAAAAATTTCCTTTATTTTCCCACTTAAAAACCCAATAATTTTTTGTGATTTCTGTGGTTTCAGTGAAATTTTTTGGGGCAGGTTTTTGCTTCTTTTCCAGGAGGAGATGCAACATCCAGGTGGCAGGAATGGGATGGGGAATGGGATGGGGAATGGGGCCGGGAATGGGATCAGGAATGGGATCAGGAATGGGATCAGGAATGGCGGTGGGATCCCGCTCCATCCCAGTTCCGTAGCTTTTCCAGTTCCAGGTGCAGGATGTGCTCAGGATCTCACCTGGAGTTTGCACAAATCCTGGGAATGTTCTCCATCCAAAAACCGACCAAAAAAAAAATCCCCAGAAATTTAAACTTTTTACCATTAAAAAAAATTCATTTTTTCCCACTTAAAACGGAACAATTTTTTTGTAAATTCTCTCTGCTTTTAGTGATTTTTTTCCAGGTTTTTGGTTATTCTCTTTTCTCCCAACATTTCAATTTTCCTGATTCCGATTTTCCTAGAATAATTTAATTGAATAATTCCAAATTTTCCCTGGAATCATATAGGAATCTCTCGAGAATAATTACAGATTTTCCCTGGAATAATTTGTGATTCTTCCCAGAATAATTTCAGATTTTCCCTGGAATAATTTTGGGATTTCTGATTTTCCCTGAATAATTTGTGATTTCCTATATTTATTTTCCCCAATTTTTTATAATGAATTTCAATTTTCTGGAATATTTACTGAATCAATCCTGAATAAAGATTTCTAGTAATTTAAATTTCCTGAATAGTTTGGGAGAATAATTCCAAATTTTCCCTGGAATCATATGGGAATCTCCCCAGAATAATTTCAGATTTCCCTAGAATAATTTAAATTTTTCCTGGAATAATTTGGTATTTTCCTGGAATAATTTGTGATTCTCCGAAATATTCCTTCCTGAATTTTTCCTTGTCATTTGTATTCTCCCCGAATAATATTTTCCCCATAATTTGAACAAAGAATCTCCCATTCAGATTTTCCCTGGAATCATTTGTGATTGTCCCTAAAATAATTCCAAATTTCTGGAATCATTTGTGATTCTCCCCAGAATAATTTTAGATTTTTCCCTGGAATAATTTGGGATTCTCCCTGGAATAATTCCAAATTTTCCCTGAAATAATCCCCTTTAAGCTCTGGAAAACTCTGGAGAAAGAATCCCCACTGACCTTTGGAACCGGAACCCTCATTGCCAGAATCTCACCCCTGAACCCAAAAATCCAGGAATTTATTTTTTTTTTCCCCAACTCTTTCAGATTCACGGGAAAAAAACGGTAACCACGTCTTTCTTTTCCCATTCCCATTCCCAGAAATCAAACACAGCCGGAATTGTCCCATCGACTGCGCTTCCGTCTACTCCAACGGGCTCCGGAGATCCGGGATTTACAGCATCCTGCCCTCGGTGCGCGGAATTCCCATCGAGGTCCTCTGCGAGATGGACACGGAAGGTCCGGGATTCCCGACGGATTTGTTGTTGTTTTTGTTGTTGGATCCCGGTGATTCCAGGGGTGGCTGGGCGCTGGGGCGGTTCCCAAGGCTGCCGGAGATCCCGGAGGGTTTGGGAAATGCTCCGGTGGGAATTTTGGGGTGTCGCGGAGTTGGAGGGATGATCCTGGTGGGGCTCATGCGGGTGTTCCGGGATTTGAGCTCAAGGCAGGCGCAGGGAATCCTAAATCCTGGAATGGTTTGGGTGGGAAGGGACCTTGAATGCCATCCCGTTCCAATCCCGACAACCCTCACTATCCCAGGGTGATCCAGCTCTCCCTTGGACATTCCCAGGGATCCAGGGATTCTCTGGGAATTCCAGCCCAGCCTGGAATTCCTTCCCAAGATCCCAAAATCCCAAAATCCCAAAATCCCGACCCTCTGGCCATGGCGGGAGCCATTCCCTGTCCTGCCATTCCAGGCCCTTTTCCCAAATCCCTCTCCAGCTCTCCTGGATTGGATCCATCCCTATCCCGATTCTTCCTTGAGAAGGAATTTTGGGATCCAGGGGCTTCTCTGGGAATTGGGGACTCCAGGAAGGGTCTCCCTTCCCTTTTCCATCCCTGAATTCCATAAAAAATCCCTCGGGATGGATCCTGAGTGTCCTGGATCCCAGAATCCCGGAATGGTTTGGGATGGGATCCACGGACCTTCAATCCCATCCCAGGGTGATCCAACATTTCTTTGGACATTCCCAGGGATCCAGGGATTCTCTGGGAATTCCAGCCCAGCCAGGAATCCCTTCCCAAGATCCCACCATCCCAATCTCCTCTTTCCCAGCGGGAAGCCATTCCCTGCCTCCTGCCCCTCCATCCCTTTCCCCCAAATCCCAAATCCCAGCTCTCCCGCACAACTCCAGTGATTCAAATCCCGCTTTTGGCCCATGGGTCTGCCTGGAACTCTCCAGATTTTCCCTGGATTTTTCCCCGTTTCCCGTCCTCTCCCGCCAGGGGGTGGCTGGACCGTCATCCAGAGGCGCCAGGACGGATCCGTGGATTTCAACCGGACCTGGAACGAGTACAAGGAAGGATTTGGGGACCTCAACGGGGAATTCTGGCTGGGCAACGACAACATCCACAGGATGACCAGCCAAGGGGATTATTCCCTACGGATCGACCTGGAAGATTGGAATAACAAACACAAACACGCCTTCTACCAGGTCTTCAGGTAAAACCTGGGATTTCAAACCCTCAGGCAGCGGGAATTCTGTCCAGGGAGGTTTCCCGGTCTCTCCTTCCCTTCCCGCCTGGATTTCATCCCCAATTTGGGGTGAAAGTTGGGATGGAGTTGGATGTGAGTTGGGGAGTGTGTGGTGTCACCCGGCCGTGCCCGAATTCCAAATCCATGGAGAAAGGAGGTGTAGGATCCCGTGGATAATCCCTGGCCTCTCCCCATTTTTTTTTTGGCCTCAATTATTGAGCTCTGTGCCCAAAAATCAAAAGGGTTTTGAGGAATTTCTCCTAAAATTCCTCAACCTTCCTCAAAGGGACTCAAAATTTTTCCCGGTTTGGAATTTTGTCATCTCCACTCAATTATTTCCTGGAATCCTTGGGAATTTCCAGTCCTTCCCCTCATCCCGTGTTTTATTTTTCCAACTGCATCAGCCACATCCCGGATTACCCCAGAGCGACCAGGAGCGTCTGGATTGTCCCGGAGGATCCCATTCCCCGTTTCTCCTGGAAATGCTCCTGCCTCCTAAAATCCTGGAATGTTTTGGGTGGGAAGGGACATTTCCAACCTCGTCCCGAAATTCCCAGATTCCCGGACCACAGAAGGAAATAAAATCCCCCAGGCTGGAAAACGAAAATTCCGACAGAATTCCAACCATCCCAAGGGAAAAATTCCTTTGTTTTTCCCCCAGAAGTATTGAGGATGAGGAAAATTCAGAATTCAGAAAATTCAGAAAATTCAGAAAATTCAGAATATTCAGAATATTCAGAAAATTCAGAAAATTCAGAAAATTCAGAATATTCAGAAAATTAAGAAAATTCAGAACATCCAGAATATTCAGAATATTCAGAAAATTAAGAAAATTCAGAAAATTTGGAAAATTCTGAATATTCAGAAAATTCAGAAAATTCAGAAAATTCAGAAAATTCAGAATATTCTCAATATTCAGAATATTCAGAAAATTCAGGATTTTCATCCCCAAAGTGCCCAAATTCCCCGACCACAGAAGAAAATAAAATACCCCAGGCTGGAGAACGAAAATTCCGACAGAATTCCGACCATCCCAAGGAAAAATTCCTTTGTTTTTCCCCCAGCAGTATTGAGGACGAGGAAAATTCAGAAAATTCAGAAAATGCAGAAAATGCAGAAAATTCAGAAAATTCAGAAAATTCAGAAAATTCAGAATATTCAGAATATCCTGAATATTCAGAAAATTCAAATAAAAAAAACCTTTAAATTGAATATTCAGAAAATTCAGAATTCAGAATATTCAGAAAATTAAGAAAATTCAGAAAATTTGGAAAATTCTGAATATTCACAATATTCAGAAAATTCAGAAAATTCAGAATTCAGAATATTCAGAATATTCAGAATATCCAGAAAATTTAGAATATTCAGAAAATCCAGAAAATTTAGAAAATTTAAAAAATTCAGAAAATTCAGGATTTTCATCCCGAAATTCCCAAATTCCCCGACCACAGAAAAAAATAAAATACCCCAGGCTGGCGAACGAAAATTCCGACAGAATTCCAACCATCCCAAGGAAAAATTCCTTTGTTTTTCCCCCAGCAGTATTGAGGACGAGGAAAATTCAGAAAATTCAGAAAATTCAGAAAATTCAGAATGCAGAATATTGAGAATATTGAGAATATTCAGAAAATTCAGAAAATTCAGAAAATTCAGAATATTCAGAATATCCTGAATATTCAGAAAATTCAGAAAATTCAGAATATTCAGAAAATTAAGAAAATTCAGAAAATTTGGAAAATTCTGAATATTCACAATATTCAGAAAATTCAGAAAATTCAGAATTCAGAATATTCAGAATATTCAGAATATCCAGAAAATTCAGAATATTCAGAAAATCCAGAAAATTCAGAAAATTAAAAAAATTCAGAAAATTCAGGATTTTCATCCCGAAATTCCCAAATTCTCCAACCACAGAAGGAAATAAAATCCCCCAGGCTGGAAAACAAAAATTCCAACAGAATTCCGACCATCCCAAGGAAAAATTCCTTTGTTTTTCCCCTCTCTCCACAGCATCGAGGACGAGGAAAACTTCTACCGGCTGCACGTGGACGGGTTCAGCGGCACCGTGGAGGATTCCTTCGCCTGGTACCACGACAAGAGGAGCTTCAGCACGCCGGACTCGGGCAACATCTGCGCCGAGATCTCGCACGGGGGCTGGTGGTACCACCAGTGCTTCTTCTCCAACCTCAACGGCGTCTACTACAAGGTGAAGGGCGGGAAGGGGGATTTCGGGAATTTTGGGAATTTTGGGAGGGTTTTTTGTTTTTTTTTTCCTGGTCGGAGATTTTTTTTCCCCCCAAAAAACAAAAGGGATGGACGTCAAGGAGAAGCGGGATGGAGAGGGTGGGGTGTGAGGAGCGAGGGTGTTGCTGCTGGAATTGTGGAATTGTTGAGGTTGGAGAAGTTTTCCGAGGCGGAATCCAAACATTTCCAGCGTTTCTGATCATGCCACTGATCCGTGTCTTCCCAAATCCATCCAGGAATGGGAAATCTGCCCAAAATCTGCCCAAAATCCAACCAAACCTCCCCTGGCACAGCTGCATCCCATTCCTCATTTTCTGGGAGATCATTCCTGAATTGTTGAGGTTGGAAAAGTTTTCCCAGGGTGAATCCAAACATTCCGAGCATTTCCGATCCTGCCACTGATCCGTGTCCTCCCAAATCCATCCAGGAATGGGAAATCTGCCCAAAATCTCCCCAAAATCCAACCAAACCTCCCCTGACACAGCTGCATCCCATTCCTCACTTCTCTGGGAGATCATTCCGGAATTGTTGAGGTTGGAAAAGTTCTCCGAGGGTGAATCCAAGCATTTCCAGTATTTCCAATCCTGGCACTGATCCGTGTCCTCCCAAATCCATCCAGGAATGGGAAATCTGCCCAAAATCTGCCCAAAATCTGCCCAAAATCCAACCAAACCTCCCCTGGCACAGCTGCATCCCATTCCTCATTCCCGGGAGATCATTCCTGAATTGTTGAGGTTGGAAAAGTTTTCCGAGGGTGAAACCAAACATTCCCAGCATTTCCAGTCCTGCCACTGATCCGTGTCTTCCCAAATCCATCCAGGAATGGGAAATCTGCCCAAAATCTGCCCAAAATCCAACCAAACCTCCCCTGGCACAGCTGGGTGCCATTCCTCATTCCCCGGGAGATCATTCCTAAATTGTTGAGGTTGGAAAAGTTCTCCGAGGGTGAATCCAACAATTCCCTGGAATTCCAGTCCTGCCACTGATCCGTGTCCTCCCAAATCCCTCCAGGAATGGGAAATCTGCCCAAAATCTGCCCAAAATCCAACCAAACCTCCCCTGGCACAGCTGCATCCCATTCCTCATTCCCTGGGAGAACATTCCAGAATTGTTGAGGTTGGAAAAGTTCTCCGAGGGTGAATCCAAACATTTCCGAGCAATTCCAGTCCTGCCACTGATCCGTGTCCTCCCAAATCCATCCCAGGAATGGGAAATCTGCCCAAAATCTGCCCAAAATCCAACCAAACCTCCCCTGGCACAGCTGCATCCCATTCCTCATTTTCTGGGAGATCATTCCTGGAATTGTTGAGGTTGGAAAAGTTCTCCAGGGACGAATCCAACCATTCCCGCATTTCCAATCCTGCTCCCATATTTCCAAGAGATCCTTTTTCCCATGATCCCACCCCAAAGATGCTTCCAAGCGTTTTCCACTTATAGTGGTTTTGGTTCATTAGTTCAATTAATGTTAATTTAATTAGATTTTGTTAATAATTTTGTTAATTTAATTTTTATATTTTGTTTAATAACATTGATTAAATTATTTTTTCATTAATTTTTTTAATTTTGAGATTTAATTGATGTGTTGATGAGTGTGGTGGGTTTGGTGTTGGTTTTTTACTATTATTATTATTATTATTATTATTATTATTATTATTATTATTATTGATATAATAACAATATTATTATTTATCATAATAAAATTAATACAATAATCTTGATAAATATTATTAATAATACCATTAGCATAATAATACACTAGTAATATAATAATAATAATATTATAATATTAATATTATATAGTGTTATAATATTATAATAATTTTATATTATAATATTACTGTTAAATTATTATAATGTATAACAGGATTATTATGTATTTTATAATTATTGTATATTTATGTATTTATATATTTGTATATTTATATATTTGTATAATTGTATATTTATATATTTATATATTTATATATAAAATATATAAATACATAAATATACAAATACATAAATATATTAAAATAATTATAAATATAGAAATAATAAATTGTGTTATTAATAATTATTATAATTACTAGAAATTATATATTATTATATTTTATAATTATAATGTATTTAATATTTTTCATGAGGTAAGATTAGGAGAAAAATAAAGTAAATTTAAAACTTTAAAAGGGTATAAAGAATATTTTATTAAAAGCAATTAAATTTTAAAAAAACCATAAGAATCAAAACAAAATAATTTATTTTTTACTGATTATGATGTTTTTATGGGTTTTTTTGTATGTCTGTATTTTGGGGTTTTTGTTGTATTTTGGGGTTTTTTGTTGTATTTGGGGGGTTTTTTTGGTATTTTTTGGTGTTTTTTTACCTCTCCTGATCTCCTTTCTCCGCTTCGCCCAGGGCGGCCGATATTCCATCAAGAACCGGAAGATGCTGGGCCCGGATGGGATCGTGTGGTATTCCTGGAAGGACACGGACTACTATTCCCTGCGGAAGGTGGTGATGATGATCCGGCCGCGCGCGTTCCGGCCCCACCTCTCCCCGTGAGGTGTCCCGGGACCTTCCCCTCTTCACATCCCGCGAAACGGCGGGAATGGAGGGACGGGAAACGGATTCGGGACGGACCAAGCCAGAGCTGTTGGGTTTTGTGGGAATGGATCCAGCCGGGATCCAACAGGGAATTAATCTGAGGGCTCCAACACTGAAGATCTCCTGGGATTGTGGAGGTGATTCCTGGGAAAGGAATGGATCCAATCAGGCTCCAAAGGGGAATTCATCCGAGTCCTCCAATGTGGGACATCTCCTGGGAATGTGGAGGTGATTCCTGGGAAGGGAATGGATCCAACCGGGATCCAACAGGGAATTATCCGAGTCGTCCAACATTGGAGATCTCCTGGGATTGTGGAGGTGATTCCTGGGAAAGGAATGGATCCAATCAGGCTCCAAAGGGGAATTCATCCAAGTCCTCCAATGTGGGACATCTCCTGGGAATGTGGAAGTGATTCCTGGGAAAGGAATGGATCCAACCGGGATCCAACAGGGAATTTATCTGAGTCACCCAATGTTGGAGATCTCCTGGGAATGTGGAAGTGATTCCTGGAAAGGGAATGGATCCAACCAGGATCCAACAGGGAATTGATCCGAGTCCTCCAACATGGGAGATCTCCTGGGAATGTGGAAGGGAATGGATCCAACCGGGGTCCAACAGGGAATTTATCTGAGTCACCCAATGTTGGAGATCTCCTGGGAATGTGGAGGTGATTCCTGGAAAGGAAATGGATCTAACCCAGATCCAAATCTCTTGGGAATTTGGTGGAGGTGATTCCTGGGAAGGGAATGGATCCAGTCGAGATCCAACAGGGAATTTATCCAAGTCCTCCAATGTTGGAGATCTCCTGGGAATGTGGATGTGATTCTTGGGAAGGGATTGGATCCAACCAGGATCCAAATCTCCTGGGAATGTGGAGATGGTTCCTGGAAAGGAAATGGATCTAACCCAGATCCAAATCTCTTGGGAATTTGGTGGAGGTGATTCCTGGGAAGGGAATGGATCCAGCCGAGATCCAACAGGGAATTGATCCAAGTCCTCCAATGATGGAGATCTCCTGGGAATGTGGAAGGGACTGGATCCAACTGGGATCCAAATCTCCTGGAAATGTGGAGATGATTCCTGGGAAGGGCATTCCCAAGACTAAATCCAGTTGTTCGGGCGCTGGGAAGCAGCTCCAGGCTGATCCTCGCAGAGTTTCATGACTTCCAACCCAACGGAATTTCCCAAGGGAAGCAATGGAAGCGTTCCCGGGGAAATTTTCCACGTGGGGTTTGATGGAGCAGATTTTATTCCCGAGGTTTTGCATCCCGCTCCCAAAGATCCCGAAGATCCACAACCGCAGGGATCCAAGCTGCGTTCCCAGGGAATGAATCACAGGAAAATGAGGAAGGGTTGTGTTCCACACCCTTGGGAATAAAAAGATCCCAAATGAAAGGATTCCAGAGCAAAAAAGAAAAAAAAAAAACCAAACCAAAAACTGGGAATTTTTTCCATTTTTCCTCCTGTTTTCACCTCCCTGCCCTTCCTCCCGCAAAGAATTCCAGACGGATTTTCCATCCTTCCTAAAAAGGGATCGGGAATGATCAGACAGGATTTACAAACTATTTTTCTCACTGCCTTACTTGGGATAATTAAAATTATTTGGCTAATTTGAATAATTCATTTGAATGATTAATTCGGATAATTAATTTGGATAATTAATTTTAATTTTCCATGGGTAGTTTCTGCCGGAAACCCTCCTTTTTTTCCTGGCTTTGCCTTTTCCCAGGATCCAGATTCGGAAGCTGGCACTCAGCTCCACCCCTCCCTGCATTTGGTGATGAATATCTAATTTAATTTAATTTAATTTAATTTTTTAATTTATTTTATTTTATTTTATTTTATTTTATTTTATTTTATTTTATTTTATTTTATTTTATTCAATTAATATTTAATTAAATGACCTTTTTTCCTATTCCATGTTTTCTGAGGAGGGTAAAATGGATGTATCCCTTCCAACCACTCCCTTCCCTCTTGGTGCTCTCCTGGTGGATTCTTTCCGATATTCCAGACTCTGTTTTTCCTTGGAATGTCATTTTTTTAAATGGATAAATCCACGGACAAGTTGCCTTCCAAGCATCCTACAAATAAATAATTCCCAGAGAACGAACCGACGTCTTTTTTGGCTCTTGGTTTTCCTTGGAAGTTTTCCAAGGGTGTGAGGAATTCGCAAGACTCCCCCGGATGTGTCTTGGATCTGAACGTTCCCATTGGATCAAAATTCCGCGATCCTCCCTGGATAAGCAATGCCCTGCTAAGGGACTAATTAATCACTTAATAAGCAGAGTTTAATTAATTAATGATCCCATTACTGTTATTAATCCACCATCTGATGGATTTAATGAATTATTAAATTCTGATGGATTTAATTAAATTATTAAAATAATTTAATTAATTATTAAATTATTATTTAATAATTAAATTATTAAATAATTAAATTAATTATTAAATTTGATTAATTATTAAATCCCACAGGCTGATCTGGAGAGAATCCTTCCATCCTTCCTTTCCCACAGCGTTTATCCCAGGTGCAAATCCCTCCCTTTTATCCAAGTCTTGGATTCCAGAAGGTTCCAGGGAATCCTTGGAGCCTTTTCCAGAGGGAAAGGAGAGCTGGGATTTGGGCAAGGGCTGGAGGGGCAGGAGGCAGGGAATGGCTTCCAGTGGGAAAGGGGAGCTTGGGATGGTGGGATCTTGGGAAGGGATTCCTGGCTGGGCTGGGATTCCCAGAGAATCCCTGGATCCCTGGCAGTGTCCAAGGGTGGATTGGGATCACCCTGGGATGGTGGGAAGTGTCCCTGGGATGGGATTGAAGGTCCATGGATCTCATCCCAAACCATTCCGGGATTCTGGGATGGAGGACACTCAGGATCCATCCCGAGGGATTTTTATGGAATTTGGGGATGGAAAAGGGAAGGGAGACCCTTCCTGGAGTCCCCAATTCCCAGGGAAGCCCCTGGATCCTGAAATTCCTTCCCATATTTGGGATGGGGATGGATCCAATACAGGAGATCTGGGAGAGCTGGGAATGTGCAGCTGGATCAGGGGAGGATCCAGGGAATCCTTGGAGCCGCTTCCCGATCCCCAAGGGGCTCCAGGAGAGCTGGGATTTGGGCAAGGGCTGGAGGGGCAGGAGGCAGGGAATGGCTTCCAGTGGGAAAGGGGAGCTTGGGATGGTGGGATCTTGGGAAGGGATTCCTGGCTGGGCTGGGATTCCCGGAGAATCCCTGGATCCCTGGGAATGTCCAAGGAAAAGCTGGAGCACTCTGGGATCAGGGAAGTCATCAGTGGGAGAAGAATGATTCCCCAGATTGTCGTTCCTCAGGATTCCTCAGGCCATGGAATGGGATGATCCCGGAATCCTGGAATGGTTTGGGTGGGACGGGACCTCAAAACTCCTCCCATTCCATGGGCAGGGGCACCTCCCACCGTCCCGGCTTTTTCAGGAAGCGTGGATGGATCCATGCCCTCTTCTCCTGTCCCACCTGGACACCGCAGGATTCCCACAGGCGAGCCCAAACCCCTTTCCCTGGATTTGTCTGATCCCACGCCCATGGGAATCACTCGTCCTCAAAGATTCCCGGGATCAGGAAGGATCCTGAGATCTGGGATCTCCTTATCCCGGATCAGAGAGGATTGGATCAGGAGGAACGGACACTTTGGACCCTCTGGAATGCTGCTCCTAAATTTTGGTCCCGTTTTCCAGTGGAAAAAAAGATGGGAGAGGAACCTTCCCATTGCTTCCTTCCCTGCGGCTGGAGCAGGAATTCCCGGGATCTCCTCCTGGCCCTGAGGAACGGATTTTTTTTTTTGCCTGTTCCATGGATATTCCATGGATGGATGATCCCACCTCACCCAGCTCTCTCCCAGTTTCCTCCTCTCCCAGCGCACGGATGGAACCGGGATCCAACTCCCAGCTCCAGGTCTGGGACGGGAAAACTTCATGGGGCGAGTTTGGAACTCCCAAACCTTCCAATCCCGCCAGCTTTTTGGGGAGTGGAGGAGAGAACAGCCCAGCCTCCTGTCCTAATTCCCTCCTTTCCTCCTTTTCCTGACTCTGGGATGCCCCAATCCCGAAAAAAAAAACCACACGGGAAGCGCCGCAGGGATCATGGAAACCAAAGGAAAGGCCAAGGCAGTTTTATTTACATCCGATGTGTACAAAAAAAAGGACAGCTCGTGCTACAACCTGTCCCCAATCCCGTTTTTTCCCCCCTTTCCCCAGGATTCTCCCCGGGGGTTCCGGGTCGGAGCTCGGAATGTCTTATCCAGACACAGTGGAGACCCAAACCCCATCGTTCACACCCGGGTTGGAATTTTGGGGGTGCTGCAGGGCTGGGAAACACTTCCAGCAACCGGGAATGCAGGGAATTCCCACCCCACCCTCTGGAAAATCCAATCTTCCATCTCCCCGCCCTTCCCGGGAGATGACTCCCAAAAACGGAATCCAGGAATGGATTCCCATCTCCCGGAATACTGGGAGGGGTTTTCCACCCTTCCTGGTGTCACCAGGAGGTGCCACCGCTGTCCCCAAGGGGCTCCCATGGATTTTTTTTCCCTGCTCTCCACAGGGCTCCATCCCACCTCCAGCTTTTTCCCGAATTTTTCCCTCACTCCCTTCCATCGTGGTCTCCACAGCCCCGCCCTGGCTTCTCCTGCTGCTCCACCTCTGGGAGCCGATGTTTTTCCAGCTGGAAAAGGGGGGATTTCACCCAAGAATTCCCACCGGGATTGGTTTTTTTGGGAGGTTCTTACAGAAAAAAGCTTCTTTGGGAATTCAAGGGGCTTTCCAATGTCACCCTTGGGAAGGATCACGGGCGTCTCCAACAGCCGGGAAAAAACCTTTGGAGCAAGGGAATTTCACTCCCTGACCACCTCCAACGGCGGCGGTGGGCAAAAAGAAACTTCTCCCCCTTCCCAAAACGGCGCTGGAAGGGCAAAAAATCCGGGAAGAGATCCCAAATCCAGGCGGGAACAAGGGAGGGAGGGACACCAAGAGATGCCACAGCCCACGGGTGGGATGGGGTTGGATGGAGAAGACTCCGGAGGGATTCCCGCCCGCCCCCGCCTGCCCAGCACCAAATTAAAGTCACACACGACGCACATTCCCCACGATTCCCTCCCCACCCGCTCCGCATTCCCGGGATTCCTCCCGGGGCATCACCTCCTCGTGTCCCCTCCGGACCTGGCTGACGGGGCGGGACCCACGCTGGGGGGTGGGCGCCCCAAAAATCCCTTTCCCTCCCCACCCTCCCCCGGAACGACGACGACGACGACTCCGATGGCTTCACCCCCTCAACTCGTCACATCCACGAACAAAGAAAGCAGAGGAACGTCCACCGTACTCCCACACCATTCCGACCTTGGAGCTGCCTGGAAGCCTCCGGCACCTCCCCGGAGCTGTCAGTCCCAGCAGAGCCTCTTTACCTGGAGGCTTCTTCCTTGAGCTCCTTGTTTTTCCTCACTTCTTCCGCGTGTTTGTCCTGTGGGGTCGGGAAGGAGGAGGGGAAGGAGGAGGAAGAGGAGGAGGAGGAGGAGGAGGAGGAGGAGGAGGGGAACACGCGTTAGCCGGGTTCCAGGATTCCGGGATCCCCACGCACAGCGGCTCCGGAGGGGTTGAAGGCACGAGGTTCATCCCAAGCGTCCTCTCCTCCCCTGGGGTCACTTTTAGGGCTGCTGGTGGCACTTGGGGACACTTTGTCCTCGCCCTCCGGCTACGAGGGAGACGTCAACCGTCCCGGGAAGCCCCATGGAGCTGGGATTAGCTGGGATTTTCCGGCATTATCTGGCGCTCTCCGCCTCTGCCCCAGCGGAGGCGTTCGGAGAAGGGCCCTGGGCGGGCTCCGGATGTTTTGGAGGGAGCTGGAGGTGGTGAGGGTGGGATTTTCCGTGCGGAGGTTGGGAACAGACCTGATTCGGGAGAGAGAAGAGGGCTGGAAGGGTGGGAATGGCTCCCAGCATGGAGCTGGGGAGCTGCTGGATCCGTGGGAAGGGGCACGGGGAAGATCCGCCAGCCCAGAGGTGGGAAAAGTGCGAGGGGAGTGGCGGGGATGGGGCTGGGATGGAATTTCCAGAGAAATTCGGGAAATTCTGGGAATCGTGGCTGCCCCTGGGTCTCTGGAATGGTCCAAGGAAAGGCTGGATGGGGCTTGGGGCAACCTGGGTAGGCCAAGGAAAGGTTGGACGGGGCTTGGGGCAACCTGAGATAGTCCAAGGAAAGGTTGGAGCAACCTGGGATAGTCAAGGAAAGGTTGGACAGGGCTTGGAGCAACCTGGGATGGTCCAAGGAAAGGTTGGAGCAACCTGGAATGGTCCAAGGAAAGGTTGGAGCAATCTGGGATGGTCCAAGGAAAAGTTGGAGAAACCTGGGATGGTCCAAGCAAAGGTTGGATGGGGCTTGGGGCAACCTGGGATAGTCCAAGGAAAGGTTGGAGCAACCTGGGATGGTCCAAGGAAAGGTTGGAGCAACCTGGGATAGTCAAGGAAAGGTTGGACAGGGCTTGGAGCAACCTGGGATGGTCCAAGGAAAGGTTGGAGCAACCTGGAATGGTCCAAGGAAAGGTTGGAGCAATCTGGGATGGTCCAAGGAAAAGTTGGAGAAACCTGGGATGGTCCAAGCAAAGGTTGGATGGGGCTTGGGGCAACCTGGGATAGTCCAAGGAAAGGTTGGAGCAACCTGGGATGGTCCAAGGAAAGGTTGGAGAAACCTGGGATAGTCCAAGGAAAGGTTGGAGCAACCTGGGATGGTCCAAGGAAAGGTTGGAGCAACCTAGGATGGTCCAAGGAAAGGTTGGAGAAACCTGGGATAGTCCAAGGAAAGGTTGGAGCAACCTGGGATGGTCCAAGGAAAGGTTGGAGCAACCTGGGATAGTCCAAGGAAAGGTTGGATGGGGCTTGGGGCAACCTGGGATGGTCCAAGGAAAGGTTGGACAGGGCTTGGGGCAACCTGGGATAGTCCAAGGAAAGGTTGGAGCAACCTAGGATAGCCAAGGAAAGGTTGGACGGGGCTTGGAGAAATCTGGGATTGTGGAAGGTGCCGGGGGTGGAACCGGATGATCCTAAAGGTCCCTTCCAACCCAACCATCCTGGGATTCTACAATTCCTGGGATTCTGAGTCCCTCCTTGGTGGGACACGGGAAAAGGAAGGGCTTTGCTTGTCCATGGACAAGACCCAGATCCCAAACCTCCAACTTCTCCCAATCCTACGGATCCGCCCGGGCAGGACTCCCCAGTCTCAGTGGGACGCCGAGCTCGGGTGGGAAGGGCAGCGGGACCCCCAAGAGCCACCATTATCCCGAATATCCCGACTCATCCCAACCCCTTTTCCCGGCGCCCACCTTCTCCTGGAGGCGCTCCAGCATGGCCGCCAGGTGGGCCTCGCGGTTCTCCTTGTTGGACTCCATCTTCTGCGCCAGCTTCTCCTTGGCCATCTTGATGAAGTTGTTGTTCTCCTCGATGGCCTTCTGGATCACCTCCCGCTCGTGCTCCCGCTTTTCCGCCAGGTGCTTCAGCAGCTCCGCCTCCTGGTACTGGGAAGGGGGGACATTCCCAGGATAAAGCCGCCTCTTCCCAATCCGAAAAACAGGGCGGGAATTCTCAACCCAAAAATGGGGAACCCAAAAACAAAAAAACAAAAAACCAGGGGGGAATTCGCCTACCTTTCTCCTCTCCTCCGCCGCTTCCAGCTTCTTCTGGATCTCCTCCAGGGAAGGGTCGCGGCGCCGGGGCAGGGAGGCGTTGAATTCGGGAATTCCGTCGAAGGACGGAGGCTTCAGGATGACCTCGAAGGATTGGCCCGAGGTGCGTTTGTTGAGCTCGATCACCTCCATGTCGGAGATGACGCACCAGGTCAGATCCACCGTGTCTGGGTGGGGGGGAAAGAGGGCGTGGAAAATCCCCCGAAAAACCCCAAAATGTCCCCCAAACAATCCCAAAAAAATCCCCGAAAAATCACATTAAAAGCCCAATAAAATCCCCAGAAAAATCCCCCCAAAGAACACCCATAGATTTTTAAAAATGCCCAAAAAACCCCCCAAAACCCATTAGAAAAACCCATTTAAAAACCCATAATAAACCCCAAAGAATTAAAAAAAACCCAAAAATCCCCCCCAAAAAAACCATAATGCCCCCCCAAAAAAACCCCTAAAAATCCCCCCAAAAATCAAAAACGCGTCCACAAAAAAATCACATTTAAAACCCCAAGGAAACAGCCTGGAAAAACCCCAAAAAATCCCCTAAAATTCCAGTAAAATCACAAAAAAAATTCCCCCCAAAACCCAGAATTCAAAAAAATCCCTCCCCAAAAAATCACATTTAAAACCCCAAGGAAACAGCCCAGAAAACCCCCCAAAAAACCCCCCAAAAATCCCCCAAAAATTCCATTCCGGAATTTCCACACCCGTGGAAGCTGATTCCACCTTTCCTGCTATCTGTGAGTTTCATCCAGATTCAGTGCAAACGCATCCCTGGGGTTCAGGGATGTCAGAAGAGGGGCAGAAATTTTGGGATTCCCATGGATGGGGCTGAGCTGGAGATATCTGGGAGAGCTGAGGGTTGGGAATGTTCCCATCTCTCCATCTCGCCTTGCTTTGGGAATTTGGAATGGGACCATGATCCCTTTTCCGGTGGGATCCCCATGGATAACCTGGAGGAGCCCCCCAAGGTTCTGGACATGGATTGGGATGAATCACCTGGAGCTGAAAAACATGGATCTTACGTTCTGGAATGAAGGAATTGAGCCCTGCTGGATCCCAACCCATCCATGGGGTCAGGTTGGGAATATCTGGGAGAGCTGATGGTTGGGAATGTCCCTGTCTCTCCATCTCTCCCTGCTTTGGGAAGTGGGAATGGGATCATGATCCCATTCTGTGGATAACCTGGAAGAGCCCCCCAAGGCTCTTCCACGGCCTTTGGACATGAAGTGGGAATGGGATCATGATCCCTTTTCCGGTGTGGATCCCCCTCAGGAATCCTTTTCCATGGCCTCCGGACATGGATCAGGTTGAAAAATATGGATCCCACAGTCCGGGATGAGGGAATGAGGAGCTCCCAGAGTTCCTCTGGATCCCAACCCATCCATGGGGTCGGGTTGGGAATATTTGGGAGAGCTGAGGGTTGGGAATGTCCCTGTCTCTCCATCTCTCCCTGCTCTGGAAAGTGGGAATGGGACCATGATCCCTTTTCCAGTGTGGATCCCCCTCAGGAATCCTTTTCCATGGCCTCCGGACATGGATCAGGTTGAAAAATATGGATCCCACACTCCGGGATGAGGGAATGAGGAGCTCCCAGAGCTCCTCTGGATCCAACACATCCATGGGATCAATTTGGTAATATTTGGGAGAGCTGAGGGTTGGGAATGTCCCTGTCTCTCCATCTCTCCCTGCTCTGGAAAGTGGGAATGGGACCATGATCCCTTTTCCAGTGTGGATCCCCATGGATAACCTGGAGGAGCCCCCCAAGGTTCTGGACATGGATTGGGATGAATCACCTGGAGCTGAAAAACATGGATCTTATGTTCTGGAATGAAGGAATTGAGCCCTGCTGGATCCCAACCCATCCATGGGGTCAAGTTGGGAATATCTGGGAGAGCTGAGGGTTGGGAATGTTCCCATCTCTCCATCTCTTCCAGCTTTGGGAAGTGG
The DNA here is from genome assembly GCF_901933205.1 of Camarhynchus parvulus. NCBI lineage: Eukaryota > Metazoa > Chordata > Aves > Passeriformes > Thraupidae > Camarhynchus > Camarhynchus parvulus. The sequence goes on along the minus strand of NC_044573.1, from coordinate 111,898,590 downwards.
GAATGGGATCATGATCCCATTCTGTGGATAACCTGGAAGAGCCCCCCAAGGCTCTTCCATGGCCTTTGGACATGAAGTGGGAATGGGATCATGATCCCTTTTCCAGTGTGGATCCCCTCAGGAATCCTTTTCCATGGCCTCCGGACGTGGATCAGGTTGAAAAATATGGATCCCACAGTCCGGGATGAGGGAATGAGGATCTCCCAGAGTTCCTCTGGATCCCAACCCATCCATGGGATCAAGCTGGGAATATTTGGGAGAGCTGACAGGGCTGGGTCTGCCCAAACCCCTCCTGATCCCAACTCAAATTTGTGCTGAATTCCCAGAAAATTCCAGAGCTGCTGTGCTCCAGGGTGCCCCCGCTCGTGCCGGGGAGGGTTTGATTTCCCGCAGAAATCCCAGAATTCCCGGGTTTGGGAAGTGGGGGTCCCACCTTCGTAGGCGTAGGTCGGCTTGTTGAGGGGATCCGAGAGGAAACAGGAGCAGAAGAGGGAGACGAGGGGCAGCTCCTTCATCTTCTCCTTGTAGGCTGGGAAGAGACGTCGGGATCAGAGGGGCTCCGAGGGAAAGGGAAAGGTTTGGGATGGGGGAAAAAAGGGATGGAGGAATTCCAAGTGGGATCAGAGGGGTTCTGTGGGAAAGGGAAAGGTTTGGGATGGGGGAAAAAAGGGGATGGAGAGAATTCCAGGTGGGATCAGAGGGGCTCCGAGGGAAAGGGAAAGGTTTGGGATGGGGGAAAATGGGGATGGAGAGAATTCCAAGTGGGATCAGAGGGATCAAAGGGCTCCATGGGCCAGGGAAGGGGTTGGGATGGGGAAAAAAAGGGATGGAGAGAATTCCAAGTGGGATCAGAGGGATGGAAGGGCTCTGTGGACCAGGGAAGGGGTTGGGATGGGGGAAAAGAAATGATGGAGGGAATTCCAAATGCCAGGGAAGGGGTGGGATTGGGATCAGAGGGGTGGAAGGGATGGGATTGGGATTAGGGGAAGGGAATTGGGAGAATTCCGGCCGGATGAGCGGGAACCCAAGGATGGATCTGGGGAATTCCAGGGCGGGATGAGCCCGGGACACCCTGGGATGGATTTGGGGAGAATTCGGGATCAGATGACGCGGTGGGATGGATTGGCAGCATTCGGGATTAGCCGGGACACCGGGATGGATTTGGGAGAATTCCAGGGCCGGGATGAGCCTGGGACACCCCGGGATGGATTTGGGGAGAATTCCAGGGTCAGGATGAGCCCGGGACACCCTGGGATGGATTTGGGGAGAATTCCAGGGTCAGGATGAGCCTGGGACACCCCGGGATGGATTTGGGGAGAATTCCAGGGCCGGGATGAGCCCGGGACACCCCGGGATGGGTTTGGGGAGAATTCCAGGGCCGGGATGAGCCCGGGACACCCCGGGATGGGTTTGGGGAGAATTCCAGGGCCGGGATGAGCCCAGGACAACCCGGGATGGATTTGGGGAGAATTCCAGGGTCAGGATGAGCCCGGGACACCCCAGGATGGATTTGGGGAGAATTCCAGGGTCAGGATGAGCCTGGGACACCCCGGGATGGATTTGGGAGAATCCCGGGATGAGCCCGGGACACCCCAGGATGGATTTGGGGAGAATTCCAGGGTCAGGATGAGCCCGGGACACCCTGGGATGGATTTGGGGTCCCATGGGGGGGTTTGGGGTGGCGTACCGGCCAGAGTCATGGCGAGGAAATCCTTGGAATTCTGCAGGAAGAGTGATCCTGGGCCTGCCGAGGAAAGGAAGGGATCGGGGTCAGTGGTGGGGACCTGGGAATGGGATGGTGGGAACTCATTGGGATGGAGGCGTGGGATGATGGGATATAGGGATAACGGGATGGGAAGGGATGGGATGGGATGGGATGGGATCCATGGGGTGGGATGGGATGGGATGGGATGGGATGGGATGGGATGGGATGGGATCCATGGGGTGGGATGGGATGGGATGGGATGGGATGGGATGGGATGGGATGGGATGGGATCGATGGGGTGGGATGGGATGGGATGGGATGGGATGGGATGGGATGGGATGGGATGGGATGGGATGGGATGGGATGGGATGGGATGGATGGGGGGATGGGATCCATGGGGTGGGATGGGATCCATGGGGTGGGATGGGATGGAATAATGGGGTGGGATGAGGTGGGATAACGGGACGGGATAATGGGATGGGAATGCGCTAGGATAATGGGATGGGATGGGAAGGGATGGGATAACGGGATGGGATGGGATGGGATGGGATGGGATGGGATGGGATGGGATGGGATGGGGTGGGATAACGGGATGGGATGGGATGGCATGGGATGAGGATGGGATGAGATGGGATGGGATGGGATGGGATGGGATGGGATAACGGGATGGGGTGGGATGGGATGGGAATGCACTGGGATAATGGATGGGATGGGATTTTTTTGGGATGGGAATGCACTGGGATAACAGGAAGGGATGATTTGGGATGGAACAACAGGATGAGAATGGGATGGGATAATGGGATGGGAGGGGATGTTTTGGGATGGGATGGGATAATGGGACAGGAACACACTGGAGTGACGGGATGACGGGATGGGATGGGATGGGATGACGGATGGAGTGGATGGGATGATTTGGGATGGGATGGGAAAATGGGATGGGATGATTTGGGATGGGATGGGATGGGATAATGGGACAGGAACACACTGGAGTGATGGGATGACAGGATGGGATGGGATGATTTGGGATGGGATGGGACAATGGGATGGGATGATTTGGGATGGGATGACAGGATGGGATGGGATGATTTGGGATGGGATGGGATAATGGGACAGGAACACACTGGAGTGACGGGATGGGATGGACACACACCGCGACGACGGACACATCCCGTGGGATATTCCTGGCATACTCCGCCCTTCCCAGCTCCACATTCCCAACCCTCACGTGTGAGGACGCACGCTGGGAGCCGCACACGGACACACCTGGACACACCTGGACACACCTGGATGCGCCTGGATGCGCCTGGACCCCTCCCAAATTCCCCCTCCAATTCCCCCCACTTGTGTCCCAACATTCCCAGTCCTCAGCTCCCCTTCCCGATGCTCCAGGATCCTCTCCTGCATCCCACTGGGATCATTCCCGGGGTCTCCAGGACCTCCCACCCACCCCCAGGGCTTGGAGCGGGAATCGGGAATGGTGAAAACCGGGATAATCCGGGCTGTTCCCCATTCCTGGGGTTTTTGGGTGTGGAAATGTGAAAACGCCCTTCCAAAGCTTGGAACGAGGTGGGATTTGGGGATTATTCCCGGGTTTTGATCCCCAAATCCCTCGCGCAGAACAGGGATCCTTAAATCCCTGCGGCTCCCGAGGGAATGAGCATTCCAGGGCTGCGCCACGCCCCACCCATGCCAATAAAACCCCAGCCCTCATCCCCAAATCCTGCTGGGAATCCCAAAAATAACCCGGCCGCAGCTTCCAGGGGCTGCTGGGGGGTTGGGGACAGGGAGAAAATCTGGGAAAATCCATCCAGGATCCACTTTTTCAGGCAGGGATGGTGGGTGGAGCGGGGATGCTCCGATGGATTCCCGGATTCCGGTTATCCGCGGATAACCCAGCTGGAAGCCATTCCCCGGCTCCGGCATCCGCACCCCAAATCCAGCTTTTCCCTGGGATCCGCCGGCATTCCGTGCCCGCTCCCCAGCCCTCACGTGGCGTTCCCACGGGATGGAACGGGGATCGCCCACCAGGGGCCGGAACGGGTGGGAAACGGGATCCATCCCTATGGATACGGCCGGAGGGGAGGGGAGGGGCCCAGCCCCGTTCCTGCCTGGATGGAGATGATTTTCCAGGGGTTTGGAGGAGGGAATTCCTTCCCTGCCCCGTTCCCGGTGGGAGCGGGGTGTGGTAGGGGATCTGCTGCTGTCACCCCCAAAATCCCGGTGTGGATAGGATAATCCCATTCCTGGCCAGGTGATCCCATTCCTGGATGTGTGATCCCATTCCTGGCCAGGTGATCCCATTCCTGGCCAGGTGATCCCATTCCTGGATGTGTGATCCCATTCCTGACCAGGCAATCCCATTCCCAGCCAAGTGATCCCATTCCCAACCACACTGTCCTATTCCTGGCCACTCAATCCCATTCCCGGCCACTCGATCCCATTCCCAGCCACAAAATCCCATTCCCAGACAGGCAATCCCAATCCTGACCATGCCATCCCATTCCTGGCCTCACAATCCTATTCCTGACCATTCTATCCTGTTCCTGACCATTCTATCCCGTTCCCAGCCATGCCATCCCATTCCCAGCCAGGTGATCCCATTCCCAACCACTCGATCCCATTCCCGACCACATGATCCCATTCCTGACTGGGCAATCCCATTCCTGACCATGCCATCCTATTCCTGGCTGCACAATCCCATTCCCAACCACACAATACCATTCCCAACTAGGTGATCCCATTCCCAACCACACGATCCCATTCCCGACCACACAATCACATTCTCAACCGTGCAGGCCTGTTCCGGGCAGCACAGTCCCGTTCCCAGACAGGCAATCCCATTCCCAACCACGTGATCCCATTCCAAACCATGCCATCCCATCCCCAGCCACACCATCCCATCTCCCAGACACAAAATCCCGTTCCTGACCACTCGATCCCATTCCTGACCACACGATCCCATTCCCAACCAGGCCATCCCATTGCAAACCACGCCATCCCATTCCAAACCAAGTGATCCCATTCCCAACCACACAATCCCATTCCCAACCGCGTGGTCCCGTTCCAAACCACACCATCCTATTCCTGGCTACACAATCCCATTCCCGGCCACGCAATCGCATTCCCAGCCACAAAATCCCATTCCCAACCACGCAGTCCCATTCCCAGACAGGCAAACCCATTCCCAACCAAGTGATCCCATTCCCAAGAACAGGATCCCATTCCAAACCACACCATCCTATTCCTGGCTACATGATCCCATTCCCAGCCAGGTGATCCCATTCCTGATCACGCAATCCCATTCCAAACCACATGATCCCATTCCCAATCATGCTGTCCCATTCCCAGACAGGCAAACCCATTCCCATCCACACTATCCCATTCCCGGCCACACAATCCCATTCCCATCCACACAATCCCATTCCAAACCACGCCATGCCATTCCTGGCCACACGATCCCATTCCCATCCACACAATCCCATTCCCAGCCACAAAATCCCATTCCCAATCATGCAGTTCCATTCCCAGACAGGCAAACCCATTCCAAACCACGTGATCCCATTCCCAATCATGCTGTCCCATTCCTGACCACACAATCCCATTCCCATCCACACATTCCCATTCCCAACCATGCAATCCCATTCCCATCCACACAATCCCATTCCAAGCCACACAATCCCATTCCAAACCACACCATCCTATTCCTGGCCACACAATCCCATTCCCAGCCACAAAATCCCATTCCCAGCCAGGCAATCCCATTCCCATCCACACAATCCCATTCCCAGCCAGGCAATCCCATTCCCAGCCACATCATCCCATTCCTGACCACGCAATCCCATTCCCATCCACACAATCCCATTCCAAACCACGCCATGCTATTCCTGGCCACACAATCCCATTCCCAACCACACAATCCCATTCCAAACCACGCCATGCTATTCCTGGCCACACAATCCCATTCCCAGCCATGCAATCCCATTCCCATCCACACAATCCCATTCCCAACTACGCCATTGCATTCCCAACCACGTAATCCCATTCCAAACCATGCCATGCTATTCCTGGCCACACAATCCCATTCCCATCCACACAATCCCATTCCCAACTACGCCATTGCATTCCCAACCGCGTGATCCCATTCCAAACCACACCATCCTATTCCTGGCTACACAGTCCCATTCCTGGCCGCAAAATCCCGTTCCCGACCGCACGATCCCGTTTCCCAGCCAGGTGATCTCATTCCCAAACCAGGCGATCCCATTCCCGGCCAGCCGCACGTGGCAGGGCGAGGGATCCCGCGGGACCCACCCTCCGCAGCGCTGCCTTTTCCCTTTTTCCCACCCTGAATTCCAAGGGAAGGAGCCTCCCATCATTTTTTTTTCCTGGAAAAAAAGCATCCAGCCATGGATGGAGGAATGGGAAGGGATTTGTGTGTGGGGGGGTCCCCATTCCCTGTCTGGAAAATCGGGAAGCTCCAGAGGGGGGAAAAAATGGGATGGCAGCTCCTTTTTCCCCTCCTCCCCCGTCCCTTTTTCCATTTCCCTGGAATAAAAATTCCAGCGGCTGCTTCCACCGGCAGGAATTCCACGTTTTTGGGGGGGCTCTGGGTGGGGCCGCGAGGGGTCCCCAGGGGCTCGGTGGGGTGGGGTCCAAAATCCCGGGAATGCTGAAAAGCATCCTCCCAGGATAACAGGGTGAGGGGCTCCCAAAAATCTGGGGCAGGGTGGGGATCCCAGGAATGAGGAGGGAGCGGGGTCCGCCCCGGGAATTCGGGATTCCGAGGGTGCTGGGAGTGCAGAATCCCAGGATTTTGGGGGTTTTTGGTTCCCCCGAGGATTTTGAGGGTGCAGAATTCCGGGATTTTGGGAGGCTTTTTGTCCTCCGAGGATTTTGAAGGCGCAGGTTCCCAAGATTTCAGAGGATTACGGTCCCCTGAGGATTTTGGGGGCGCAGAATCCCAGGATTTTGGGGTTTTTTTGGTCCCCCGAATATGATGGGGGTGAAATCCCGGGATTTTGGGGGGGATTTGGTCCCCTGAGGATGCTGGGGGGGAGGCGGGGGGTGAAATCCCGGGATTTTGGGGTGGTTTTTGGTTCCCCCGAGGATTTTGAGGGTGCAGAATCCCGGGATTTTGGGGGGTTTTGGTCCCCTGAATATGGTGGGGGTGCAGAATCCCGGGATTTTGGGGGATTCGGGTCCCCCAGGGATGCTGGGGGGGGTGAAATCCCGGGATTTTGGGGGGTTTTGGTCCCCTGAATATGGTGGGGGTGCAGAATCCTGGGATTTTGGGGGGTCCGGGTCCCGCAAGGATTTTGAGGGTGCAGAATCCCGGGATTTTGGGGGGTTCGAGTCCCTCGAGGATTTTGAGGGCACAAAATCCCGTGATTTTAGGGAGGCATGGCACCCCCAGGGGTGCTGGAATGGGGGTCCCCAAGAAATTCGCAAAATGATCCCAAAAAACGCCCCCAAAAAATCTCAAAAAATGCCCAAAAAATTCCCCCCAAAATTCACAAAATAATCCCAAAAATGCCCCAAAAATTCTCAAAAAATTCCCCAAAATTCCAGCGGGGGCTGCCGGACTCACCCCACGGCGGTGGTCTCTTCTTTCTTTTACGCCCCCAATGCCATACATAACCCCCTGCACCCCCAAATCCATCCAAACCCTCCTGCCCTGAACGGAACCGGAAACCCCCAAAATTCCCCAAAATTCCCCAAAATTCCAGCGGGGGCTGCCGGACTCACCCCACGGCGGTGGTCGCGCTGCTCCTCTCCCCACATCCTTTACGCCCCCCCAAAATTTGCCATACATAAACCCCCCCTGCACCCCCAAATCCATCCAAACCCTTCTGCCCTGAACGGAACCGGCCAAAATTCCCAAAAATTCCCAAAAATTCCAGCGGGGGCTGCCGGACTCACCCCACGGCGGTGGTCGCGCTGCTCCTGGCGCTCTCCCGGCTCCTTTAACGCGGCTTTGGAGCATCCCGGGCGGGGGGTCCCCAGCGCCCCCCATGACATCATCGCCCGGCCCTCTGATTGGTCGAGAGCGCCGCGCGAATGAGGGCCCCGCCCGGTGACGTCACAGCCCGCAGCTATTTTGGGGTTGGAGCAGGGAAAAGGGAGAAAAAGGGGGAAAAAAAGGAATGGGTGGAAAAATTAAGGGATTTAAAAAAAAAAAGGTTTTGGGGTGAAAAATGGGGATTTTGGGGGTTGGATTGGAAGGAGGGATGAGGAGCAGGGCGGAGATGGGGGCGACAAAGTGACAGAGGGACGCGGAGGGGTTCGGGGCGTCGCAAGAGGGGCGAGGTGTCCCCGGTCCTTTCTTGTCACATCGCGGGGACATTGGGGTGTCCCCCGAATTTGGGGGGCAGTGAGGTGACATTTCCGGGGGGGGGGAACAATGGGGTGACATCGATATGGGGGGGGACAATTGGTTGACATCGATATGGGGGGGAACAATGGGGTGACAACCCCAGGGTGGGGGAACAATGGGGTGACATCGATATGGGGGGACAATGGGGTGACATCGATATGGGGGGGGAAGTGGGGTGATATCGATATGGGGGGACAATGAGGTGACATCGATATGGGGGGGGATAATGGGGTGACGTTGATATGGGGGGGGACAATGAGGTGACATCGATATGGGGGACAATGGGGTGACAACCCCAGGGTGGGGGGACAATGGGATGACATCGATATGGGGTGGACAATGGGGTGACATCTATATGGGGGGGACAATGGGGTGACATCGGTATGGGGGGGACAATGAGGTGACATCGATATGGGGGGAACAATGGGGTGACATCGATATGGGGGGGGACAATTGGGTGACACCGATATGGGGGACAATGGGGTGACATCGATATAGGGGGACAATGAGGTAACATCGATATGGGGGGGGATAATGGGGTGACGTTGATATGGGGGGGGGACAATGAGGTGACATCGATATGGGGGGACAATGAGGTGACATCGATATGGGGGGGGAAGTGGGGTGATATCGATATGGGGGGACAATGGGGTGACATCGATATGGGGGGGGACAATGGGGTGACATTGATATAGGGGGGACAATGGGGTGACAACCCCAGGGTGGGGGGACAATGGGGTGACATCGATATGGGGGGGACAATGAGGTGACATCGTTATGGGGGGAACAATGGAGTGTCCCCTCCATCCTGGGGGACAATGGGGTGACATTGATATTGGGGGACAATGAGGTGACATCAGTATGGGGGGACAATGGGGTGACATCGATATGGGGAGACAGTGGGGTGACATCTCGAGGGTGGGGAAAAATGGGGTGACATTTCCAGGGTGGGGGACAATGGGGTGACATCGATATGGGGGGGACGATGGGGTGACATCGATATGGGGGGACAGTCAGGTGACATTGATATGGGGGGGACAATGAGGTGACCTCGATATGGGGGGACAATGAGGTGACATCGATATGGGGGACAATGGAGTGTCCCCTCCATCCTGGGGGACAATGGGGTGACATCTCTGAGATGATGGGCTGACATCGCCAAGATTTGGGGACAATGGGGTGTCCCCTCCATCCTGGCCTGTCCCCTCCACCCTCCCATCCCCGGGACACGTCCCGGTCCCAATCCCACCCCGTCCCATCATTCCCAGCCCCAAATTCCCACCGGGACTCGTCCTCCTCGGTCCCAAATCCAGGCCACGGGAACATGGACAGGCCCAGCCCCAGATCCCAAAACTATTTTGGGGCCAGTGGAATCTCCAGGGAATCCGTGAGGAACGAGGGCACCTCTGGAGTGCCGAGTCCTTCCCAAATTCCGGCTCTCCTTCCCCAAATCTGCCTCATCCCGGCCTATTTTCCGCTGGTCACATTTTGGGCACCTCTGGGAATCATCCCGGTATTTTTAGGTTCTGGATTTTTTAGGGATGTGGATCGCTCTGGAAAAAGGATTTAGGGTGGGTTTGGGGGGACAGGATATTGGGAAGGACGGGGTGGCCCTGTTGAATTTTTGGGGAGGAATTGGTTATTCTGGCTCGTCTTCCCCAAATCCGCCTCATCCCGGCCTATTTTCCGCTGGTCACATTTTGGGCACCTTTGGGAATCATCCCGGTATTTTGAGGTTCCGGATTTCTCCGTCACGTTTTGGGAACATGGATAACTCTGGAAAAAGGATTTAGGGTGGGTTTTAGGGGGGCAGGATGTTGGGAAGGACCGGATGGCCCCATTGAAATTTTTGGGTGAATTGGTTATTCCGGCTCTTCTTCCCCAAATCCACCTCATCCCGGCCTATTTCCCGCCGGTCACCTCTGGGAATCATCCCGGTATTTTTAGGTTCTGGATTTTTTAGGGATGTGGATCGCTCTGGAAAAAGGATTTAGGGTGGGTTTGGGGGGACAGGATATCGGGAAGGACGGGATGGCCCCGTAGGAATTTTGGGGTGAATTGGGATATTCCATCTCTGCTTCCCCAAATCCACCTTATCCCGGCCTCTTTCCTGCCGGTCACATTTTGGGCACCTCTGGGAATCATCCCGGTATTTTGAGGTTCCGGATTTCTCCATCACGTTTTGGGAACGTGGATCACTCTGGAAAAAGGATTTAGGGTGGATTTTGGGGGGCAGGATATCCGGAAGGACGGGATGGCCCCATTGCAATTTTGGGGGTGAATTGGGTATTCCGGCTTTTCTTCCCCAAATTTGCCTCATCCCGGCCAATTTCCCACCGGTCACCTCTGGGAGCCATCTCGGTATTTTTAGGTTCTGGATTTCTCCGTCATGTTTTGGGGATGTGGATCGCTCCGGAAAAAAGATTTAGGGTGGGTTTTGGGGGCAGGTGTTCGGAAAGGACGGAATGGCCCCGTTGGAATTTGGGGAGGAATTGGTTATTCCGGCTCTTCTTCCCCAAATCCGCCTCATCCTGGCCTCTTTTCCAGTGGTCATGTGCCCGGCACCTCTGGGAATCATCCTGGTATTTTTAGGTTCTCAATTTCTCTGTCATGTTTTGGGAACGTGGATAACTCTGGAAAAAGGATTTAGGGTGGGTTTGGGTGGGCCAGGATATTGGGAAGGACAGGATGGCCCCGTTGGAATTTTGGGGGTGAATTGGGGTATCCCAGCTCTGGAATGTTCGATTCCAGAGGTTGGGTGGGGATTGGAGAAATCTGGGATAGGGGAAGGCGTCCTCGGGGTGGGATTTAAGGACCATTCCCACCCAAACCGTTCCATGATTCCGTGGCAGGGAGATCTCGCTGAAATTCCCGAATTTCTGATCCTTCGCGCGCCAGGTTCCGAGCGGGTGGGATTTGGGATTCCCGTGGGAATTGGGCTGGAGCACATTCCAGAGGGACAAAGGCCGGGAAAGGGTCAAATCCCAGCGGCCAAGCTGGGGACAAAGAGCCCTTGAGTGGCTCCGGGGACGGCCCGGCCGCGCCTGGCACCGGCGGCTCCTTTGAGATTCCCGGGATCCAGGCCCTTCCCGGGATCCCAGCTCTGGGCACCAGCTCCTTCCTGGTGGCCTTGGCGGCCGTGGGTCAGATCCTGGAGCTGGGAATGGCACCGGGAGCACTGGGAGGGTCACTTGTCCCCATTTCAGAAGTGGCTTTTTCAGGGATGGATTTTGGGATCCAATCCTGGAACTGGGAATGACACTGGGAGCACTGGGAGGGTCACACCTGGAGGTGGCTTCCTGATTTCAGAAGTGGATTTTTTTTGGGATGGATTTTGGGATCCAATCCTGGAGCTGGGAATGACTCTGGGAATGGCACTGGGAACACTGGGAAGGTCACACAGCCCCATTTCAGGAGTGGCGTTTCCAGGGATGGATTTTGGGATCCAATCCTGGAGCTGGGAATGGCTCTGGGCAGATCACACCTGGAGGTGGCTCCGTGTCCCCAATTTCATGAGTGGCTTTTTCAGGGATGGATTTTGGGATCCAATCCTGGAGCTGGGAATGGCTCTGGGAACACTGGGAAGGTCACATGTCCCCATTTCAGGAGTGGCTTTTTTAGGGCTGGAATTCCCAGAGAATCCCTGGATCCCTGGGAATGTCCAAGGAAAGTTTGGATGGGTCTTGGATCACCCTGGGATTGTGGGAAGTGTCCCTGGGATGGGATTGAAGGTCCGTGGATCCCATCCCAAACCATTCAGGGATTCTGGGATGGAGGACACTCAGGATCCATCCCGAGGGATTTTTATGGAATTCGGGGATGGAAAAGGGAAGGGAGACCCTTCCTGGAGTCCCCAATTCCCAGTGAAACCCCTGGATCCTGAAATTCCTTCCCAGAGAGGAATCGGGATGGGGCTGGATGCAACGCCAGGCTGGGAGAGCTGGGAATGTGCAGCTGGATCAGGGGAGGATCCAGGGAATCCTTGGAGCCGCTTCCCGATCCCCAAGGGGCTCCAGGAGAGCTGGGATTTGGGCAAGGGCTGGAGGGGCAGGAGGCAGGGAATGGCTTCCAGTGGGAAAGGGGAGCTTGGGATGGTGGGATCTTGGGAAGGGATTCCTGGCTGGGCTGGGATTCCCAGAGAATCCCTGGATCCCTGGAATTGTCCAAGGAAAGGTTGGATCATCCCGGGATGGAGGGTGGTGTCGGGGTTGGAATGGGTGGGATTTGAGCTCCTTCCCACCCAAACTGTTCTCTTTCCATGATTCCTGTCCCTGGGAATTCCAGCGGCTCACAGGATTCCCGGAGAATCTCCCCGGGAGGCTCCCACATCCCCCAAAAATCCCCCAAATCCCCCCAAAATCCCCCCCAAATCCCCCAAAACATTGGGATGCTCCGGGTAGCCGGAGGGAGGGGAGGGGCGGGGCAAAGGCGCGGTGTCGGGCGCTGATTGGTCAGAAATGACATCATCGGCGAGCCGCCGGCGATGGAGGCCCCGCCCCAAATCCTGGGTGGGTCCGGGGGGATCCCGGGAACGGGGTGGGAATTGTGGGAGAAATGGGAAAAACGTGACGGGATTTTTTGTTGGAAATTGGGATAAAAATGGGAAAATGGGATGGGGGAAATGTGGGAAAAATACAGAGGGAATTATTGAAAAAAAAAAGTGAAAAAAAATTGAAATAAATTCCTAGAATGGAAAATACTTTTAAAATAAATGCAAAAATGAACATGGAATAAATTTAAAACAAATGCAAAAATAAATATGGAATACATTTTAAATAAATGCAAAAATAAATATAAAATAAATTTTAAAAATAGAGGATGAATATGAAATAAATATAAACAGAGACCCCTAAATATGCGATATAAAACAAATATAAAAATAAATTTAATACCCCCCAAAAATACAAAATAAATTCAAAAGAAATGAAAAATTTTGATAAATAAATAGTTATGATTGAATAGATATAAAACAATTCTATCATATATAAAATGCAAAATATTATATAGAAAAATATAAAAAGAGAAGTAAATAATTTATTTAAAAACAAATTGATTAATATTTTTAAATTAAGGTAAACGTTAAAAGAATAATGAAGGTAAATGTAAAAATATGAATAAACTAAAATAAAAAGTAAAAGATAAAAGGAAAGTCTAAAAAACAAAAACAAAAAATTTTAAAAGACACTTTAAAAATAAAAGTGAAAATAACATTCAATAAAAATAAAAATTAATTTTACTATTTTGGAAATATAATGATTTTAAAATTACAGTTGAAATAAAAGCCTAGAGAAGAAAAATTAAAATTAATCTTAATTTTTTTTTTAAAAAACCCACTAAGAAATTAAAAAAAAATCAGAAATTAATACCTAAAACCAAAATAAAGACCTAATAAATAAAAACAAATAAAAAAAAAAATAAAAATAAAAAAAAAATAAAAATAAAAATAAAAATAAAAATAAAAATAAAAATAAAAATAAAAATAAAAATAAAAATAAAATAAAAATTAAAATTAAAATTAAAATTAAAATTAAAATTAAAATTAAAAAATCAGTGAGACCTTTCCAAGCAAGCATCTGCATTTTCTCAGGTGCAATTCCAGGATTTCCATCCCAGGTTTTGGGATGGAAAAGGTGCAGAGGAACCCCTCGACCCCTCCAGCGTTTCCCCCACATTTATCCCCCAAAATTCCCAGAAAAAAGGGAAAAATCCCAGGCCTCACATTCCCAAATGCATCCCAGATGCGCCAAAATTGGGGTTGGGATGTTCAGAATTTTGGGAAGTTCTGGGATTTTGGGGTGATGGGAAATGTCGGGATATGGGATGGGGAGGGGGATTGGGATGGGGAGGAGGGGTGGGATAATGGGGTAATGGGATAATGGGGTAATGGGATTGGGATTGGGATTGGGATAGGATGGAGAGGGGAATGGGATTGGGATTGGGATTGGGATTGGGATTGGGATTGGGATTGGGATTGGGATTGGATGGAGAGGGGAATGGGATTGGGATTGGGATTGGGATTGGATGGAGAGGGGAATGGGATTGGGATTGGGATTGGGATTGGGATTGGGATTGGGATTGGGATTGGGATTGGGATTGGGATTGGATGGAGAGGGGAATGGGATTGGGATTGGGATTGGGATTGGGATTGGGATTGGGATTGGGATTGGGATTGGGATAGGATGGAGAGGGGAATGGGATTGGGATTGCAGGATTGGGATGGGATAGGGATGGACAAGAGATGGAAAAGGGATGGAGATGGGATGGAGCAGGATTGGGATTGAAATGCAGGATTGCGGTGGGATGGGATTGGGATGGAGCTGGATTGGGATTGGGATTGGGATGGGAATGCAGGATTGTGGTGGGATGGGATTGGGGCTGGGATGGATCAGGATTGGGATTAGAATTGGGATCGCCGTGTAGGATTGTGGTGGGATGGGATTGGGGCTGGGATGGATCAGGGTTGGGATTGGAATTGGGATGGGAATGCAGAATTGTGGTGGGATGGGATGGGATTGGGGTTGGGATGGATCGGGATTGGGATTGGAATAGGATGGGAATGCAGGATTGCGGTGGGATGGGATTGGGGTTGGGATGGGATGGGATGGGATGGGATGGGATGGAGGAATGGATGGAGATGGGATGCAGGGATTTGGGATGCTGCAAATCCCTTTTTTCCCTCCTTTGCCGTATCCAGGGATACGCCGTGGGAGGATCGCGGGGTCGCCCCCGGCTCCAGCCTCTCCCTTTTGTTTTCCCTCCTCCCTCTCTCCTTCCCGAGGAGCTTCCCAAGCCAGTGATGGGAAACCATGGAAACCACCCGCTCCCGTCGGAATCCAGGCAGGGAAAAAAACAGGAAAAGGTCGGGAAGGGCCACCCAGGCCCCTTCTCTTCCCCCAGGGAATCGCCTGAAATCCCAAGGACTCACCTGGATTTGGGAAAAAACCCTTTGGGCGGGATTAACTCCAGGTAAAAACTCCAAACTTCCTGCTTTTCCCAACATCAACGATGCATCTTCACCGGATTCCCAGAGCTGGGAATTCCGGGAAAAAGCCCCTCAGAGGGATAAAGCCGTGGGGAAAAGGGTGGAGGAGGTGGGATACTCCCAGGGATGCTCCCACTGATGGTTTTCCATGTGTCAAATCCCGCGGGATTTTCCCGTTCCAAGAGCCGGGATAAGGATCATAGCAGGGATTCCTGAATCCCTGAAAACCGCAGCGAAAAACCCCTAAATCCTTTAATTCCTTATTTGTCAGGGAAATCCCTTCCTCCCAAAGCATTCCCAGCTTGGATCCATCACAGAGAGCGGCAGGAAAATCTGCGATTTGGGCACAGAACCACACAGGGGGAGAGACATGTTGATAATATTTCTAACGTTTATTAATATTTATTAATGATAAAAACCTGAGACAATGCAAACACATATTTTTATCCCTGCTTGTTTTTCCCTTTTTTTTTTGTTTTCCTGGAAAAGCACCTGGAGAACCCCACCAGGAGGGCAAGGAGACACCTTAGGTTGGGACATCCTCAAGGACACGGACCCGGAGCGGGCAGATCCGGAGCGTCTTGGTGTTGGCGTCGCCCTGGGTGTTGCCCACGTAGAAGTAGGGGAAGACGGCGCCGCCGAACTTCTCGTGGAACGTGTAGATGTGGCTCTGGAGGTCGGCGTCGTAGAAGGACAGCTCGCCCTCGGTGCAGTCCAGCTCCACCCGGACCCGCCGGATGTTCCCCGCGGCCGTCTGCGAGCGCACGGCGTTGGACGCCCGGCACTCGTCCTTGCCCTGGAGGTGGTAGATGTACCAGAAGCCGGAGCGGGAGTCGTGGTGGCAACTCCACGTGTGGGAGCCTTTGTGGGGCCGGGAGACGCCCACGCGCCAGTTGGTCAGCCCACCCAGGTCCACCTCCCAGGTGTGGAAGCCTTCGGAGAAGCCGCGGGAGCCCAGGATGCAGGGCGCGGAGGTGAAGCGCTCCGGGTTCTCCACGGAGCCCTTGTAGCTGCAGATGGAGACGCTGGAGAGGTCCTCGGAGACGGAGAGCCAGCCCGCGGCCGAGTTGGGGTCCAGGCTGAAGGGGGCTGGGGGGAAGGGGAATGTTTTACGGGATGTTTGCAGCTGGGTAGGGATCCGTCTGTCCCTCCGTGGAGGCCTCCATGGGATCCATTCACACATGAATCCTTCCATCCCTACATGGATCCTTCTGTGGATTCATCCATGGATCCCTCCCTCCATCTGTCCATGGATCCATCCATGGATCCTTCCCTCCCTCCATCCATGGATTCATCCATGTATCCCCCTCTCCATGCATGGAACCTTCCATGGATTCATCCATCTGCCCCTCAATCCAGGGATCCACCCCTCCATCCATCCTTAGATCCATCCATCCATCCATCCATCCATCCATCCATCCATCCATCCATCCATCCATCCATCCATCCATCCATCCATCCATCCATCCATCCATCCATCCATTCACAGATCCTTCCATTGATCCGTCCATCTGTCCCGCCATCCATGGATCCATCCATCCACCCATAGATTAATTTGTCCATCCATCCATCCATCCATGGATCCATGGATCCTTAAATGCATCCATCCATCTGTCCCTCCATCCACGGATCCATCCCTCCATCCATCCATGGATCCTTCCATCTGTTTCTCCATCCATGGATGCTTCCATGGATCCATCCATCCATCCATCCATCTATGGATCCATCTATCCATAGATCCTTCCATGGATCCATCCATCCATCCATCCACGGATCCATCCCTCCATCCATTCATGGATCCTTCCATGGACGCATCCAAACATCCATGGATTCATGGATCCATCCCTACACCCATCCCTGTCCATGGATTTGTCCCTGGCAAACCCACATCCCAAATTTCCCGTTTTTGAGGAACAAGCCCCAATCCCATCACCACATTTCCAATCTTTCCAGACCCCAAACCCACCATTTTTGGGGAAGAATTTATCTCCACATTTCCCATCTTTCCAGACCCCAAACCCACCATTTTTAGGGAAGAATTTATCTCCATATTTCCCATCTTTCCAGACCCCAAACCCACCATTTTTAGGGAAGAATTTATCTCCATATTTCCCATCTGTCCAGACCCCAAACCCACCATTTTTAGGGAAGAATCCCTCTCCACATTTCCCATCTTTCCAGACCCCAAAACCACCATTTTTAGGGATGAATCCCTCTCCACATTTCCCATCATCCAAACCCCAAAACCACCATTTTTAGGGAAGAATCCCTCTCCACATTTCCCATCTTACCAGACCCCAAAACCACCATTTTTGGGGAAGAATTTATCTCCACATTTCCCGTCTTTCCAGACCCCAAAACCACCATTTTTAGGAAAGAATCCCTCTCCACATTTCCCATCTTTCCAGACCCCAAAACCACCATTTTTAGGGGTGAATCCCAATTCCACATTTCCCGTCTTTCCAAACCCCCAAACCACAATTTTTAGGGAAGAATCCTCTCCACATTTCCCATCTTTCCAGACCCCAAAACCACCATTTTTAGGATTTCCACATCCCAACCCAAAAACCCTTTTAGGGAAGAATTTATCTCCACATTTCCCATCTTTCCAGACCCCAAAACCACCATTTTTAGGGAAGAATCCCTCTCCACATTTCCCATCTTTCCAGACCCAACCCTTGGGGTATCTCCCTTTCCTTTTTATTTCCCATCTTTCCAGACCCCAAAACCACCATTTTTAGGGAAGAATCCCTCTCCACATTTCCCATCTTTCCAGACCCCAAAACCACCATTTTTAGGGGTGAATCCCTCTCCATATTTCCCACCTTTCCAGACCCCAAAACCACCATTTTTAGGGATGAATCCCTCTCCACATTTCCCATCATCCAAACCCCAAAACCACCATTTTTAGGGGTGAATCCCTCTCCACATTTCCCATCTTTCCAGACCCCACCACCACCATTTTTAGGGATCAATCCCAATTCCACATTTCCCATCTTTCCAGACCCCAAACCCACCATTTTTAGGGGTGAATCCCTCTCCATATTTCCCACCTTTCCAGACCCCAAAAACGCCATTTTTAGGGATGAATCCCTCTCCACATTTCCCATCATCCAAACCCCAAAACCACCATTTTTAGGGACAAATCCCTCTCCACATTTCCCATCTTTCCAGACCCCAAAACCACCATTTTTAGGGAAGAATCCCTCTCCACATTTCCCACCTTTCCAGACCCCAAAACCACCATTTTTAGGGAAGAATCCCTCTCCACATTTCCCATCTTTCCAGACCCCACCACCACCATTTTTAGGGATCAATCCCAATTCCACATTTCCCATCTTTCCAGACCCCAAAACCACCATTTTTAGGGAAGAATCCCTCTCCACATTTCCCATCTTTCCAGACCCCAAAACCACAATTTTTGGGGAAGAATTTATCTCCACATTTCCCGTCTTTCCAGACCCCAAAAGCACCATTTTTAGGGAAGAATCCCTCTCCACATTTCCCATCTTTCCAGACCCCACAACCACCATTTTTAGGGAAGAATCCCTCTCCACATTTCCCATCTTTCCAGACCCCACCACCACCATTTTTAGGGAAGAATCCCTCTCCACATTTCCCATCTTTCCAGACCCCACCACCACCATTTTTAGGGAAGAATCCCAATTCCACATTTCCCATCTTTCCAGACCCCACCACCACCATTTTTAGGGATCAATCCCAATTCCACATTTCCCATCTTTCCAGACCCCAAAACCACCATTTTTAGGGGTGAATCCCTCTCCATATTTCCCACCTTTCCAGACCCCAAAACCACCATTTTTAGGGATGAATCCCTCTCCACATTTCCCATCATCCAAACCCCAAAACCACCATTTTTAGGGAAGAATCCCTCTCCACATTTCCCATCTTTCCAGACCCCACCACCATTTTTAGGGATCAATCCCAATTCCACATTTCCCATCTTTCCAGACCCCAAAACCACCATTTTTAGGGAAGAATCCCTCTCCACATTTCCCATCTTCCAAACCCCAAAACCACCATTTTTAGGGACAAATCCCTCTCCACATTTCCCATCTAATCGACCCCAAAACCACCATTTTTAGGGGAAGAATCCCTCTCCACATTTCCCACCTTTCCAGACCCCAAAACCACCATTTTTAGGGATGAATCCCTCTCCACATTTCCCACCTTTCCAGACCCCACAACCACAATTTTTAGGGATGAATCCCTCTCCACATTTCCCATCATCCAAACCCCAAAACCACCATTTTTAGGGAAGAATCCCTCTCCACATTTCCCATCTTTCCAGACCCCAAAACCACCATTTTTAGGGAAGAATCCCTCTCCACATTTCCCATCTTTCCAGACCCCAAAACCACCATTTTTAGGGAAGAATCCATCTCCACATTTCCCATCTTTCCAGACCCCAAAACCACCATTTTTAGGGAAGAATCCCTCTCCACATTTCCCATCTTTCCAGACCCCACCACCACCATTTTTAGGGAAGAATCCCTCTCCACATTTCCCATCTTTCCAGACCCCACCACCACCATTTTTAGGGATGAATCCCTCTCCACATTTCCCATCTTTCCAGACCCCAAACCACCATTTTAGGGAAGAATCCCTCTCCACATTTCCCATCTTTCCAGACCCCAAAACCACCATTTTTAGGGAACAATCCCAATTCCACATTTCCCATCTTTCCAGACCCCAAAACCACCATTTTTAGGGAAGAATCCCTCTCCACATTTCCCATCTTTCCAGACCCCAAAACCACCATTTTTAGGGAAGAATCCCTCTCCACATTTCCCATCTTTCCAGACCCCAAAACCACCATTTTTAGGGAAGAATCCCTTCCACATTTCCCATCTTTCCAGACCCCAAAACCACCATTTTTAGGGAACAATCCCTCTCCACATTTCCCATCTTTCCAGACCCCAAAACCACCATTTTTAGGGAAGAATCCTCTCCACATTTCCCATCTTTCCAGACCCCAAAACCACCATTTTTTAGGGATGAATCCCTCTCCATATTTCCCATCTTTCCAGACCCCAAAACCACCATTTTTAGGGAAGAACCCCCCCACATTTCCCCTTTTTCCAGACCCCAAAACCACCATTTTTGGGAAGAATCCTCTCCACATTTCCCATCTTCCAGACCCCAAAACCACCATTTTTAGGGAAGAATCCTCTCCACATTTCCCATCTTCCAGACCCCAAAACCACCATTTTTGGGGAAGAATCCCTCTCCACATTTCCCATCTTTCCAGACCCCAAAACCACCATTTTTAGGGAAGAATCCCATCTCCACATTTCCCATCTTTCCAGACCCCAAAACCACCATTTTTAGGGAAGAATCCCTCTCCACATTTCCCATCTTTCCAGACCCCAAAACCACCATTTTTAGGGAAGAATCCCTCTCCACATTTCCCATCTTTCCAGACCCCACAACCACCATTTTTAGGGAAGAATCCCTCTCCACATTTCCCATCTTTCCAGACCCCCAAACCACCATTTTTGGGGAAGAATTTATCTCCACATTTCCCATCTTTCCAGACCCCAAAACCACCATTTTTAGGGAAGAATCCCTCTCCACATTTCCCATCTTTCCAGACCCCACAACCACCATTTTTAGGGAAGAATCCCTCTCCACATTTCCCATCTTTCCAGACCCCAAAACCACCATTTTTAGGGATGAATCCCTCTCCACATTTCCCATCTTTCCAGACCCCAAAACCACCATTTTTAGGGAAGAATTTCTCTCCACATTTCCCATCTTTCCAGACCCCAAAACCACCATTTTTAGGGAAGAATCCCTCTCCACATTTCCCATCATCCAAACCCCAAAACCACCATTTTTAGGGAAGAATCCCTCTCCACATTTCCCATCTTTCCAGACCCCAAAACCACCATTTTTAGGGAAGAATCCCTCTCCACATTTCCCATCTTTCCAGACCCCAAACCACCATTTTTAGGGAAGAATTTATCTCCACATTTCCCACCTTTCCAGAACCCAAAACCACCATTTTTAGGGAAGAATCCCTCTCCACATTTCCCATCTTTCCAGACCCCAAAACCACCATTTTTAGGGAAGAATCCCTCTCCACATTTCCCATCTTTCCAGATCCCACCACCACCATTTTTAGGGAAGAATCCCTCTCCACATTTCCCATCTTTCCAGACCCCACAACCACCATTTTTAGGGAAGAATCCCTCTCCACATTTCCCATCTTTCCTGACCCCACCACCACCATTTTTAGGGATGAATCCCTCTCCACATTTCCCATCTTTCCACCCCCTGGAAAACCCTGTTCCGGACATTCCCGGCTCCTCACCGGCGGTGATGGTGTCCAACATCTTCTTCCACACGTTGTACTGGAGCGATCCCAGGTATTTGGCCACGTCCAGGAGCAATCCCGAGGGAACAGCCTCCGGCTCCTCGGCCGTGCAGGCGATCCTAGGGCAGGGATTGACCGCGGGGAAAAGATTGGGATGAGGCACCTGGCATCTCCCAAGTTTATCCTCCCTCAATTCCCACAAAATCTGGGATTTAACGCTTCCCACAAACCCTGAAAATTCCGCTTGGTGTCCCCGCCGTCCTGCCTGGAACACCCAGGGGACATCCAGCACCTCGGAGGGGACGCTGGGATTTTTTTGGAGCCGGGACCTCAGGAGACCCCATCCAGCCAGCGGGAAGGGTTCAGCCATTCCCAAATCCCCATGGATTTGGGAATATGTGACGGGATCGGGACCTACCTCCGCTTGCGGTTCTTGTGGGTCTGGAAAAGAAAAGAAAAGAGGAATCAGATCCTGGATGCCACCGGAATTCTAACAGCCCATGGATCAGACTGGGGAGGTGGGATCGGGATCCCAGTGGGAATTACCATTGGGAATGTGGGAATTACCATTGGGAATGTGGGAATTACCACGGGGAAATGTGGGAATGACCATGGGGAATGTGGGAATTACCATTGGGAATGTAGGAATTACCACAGGGAATGTGGGAATTACCATTGGGAATGTGGGAATGACCATAGGGAATGAGGGAATTACCATCAGGAATGTGGGAATTACCATGGGGAATGTGGGAATTACCACAGGGAATGTGGGAATTACCACGGGGAATGTGGGAATTGTCATGGGGAAATGTGGAAATTACCATGGGGAAATGGGGAAATTACCATGGGGAATGTGGGAATGACCATGAGGAATGTGGGAATTACAACAGGGAATGAGGGAATTACCATGGGGAATGTGAAAATGACCATGGGGAATGTGGAAATTACCATCAGGAATGTCGGAATTACCACAGGGAATGTGGGAATTACCACGGGGAATGTGGGAATTATTACCGGGAATGTGGGAATTACCATGGGGAATGTGGAAATTACAACAGGGAATGTAGGAATTACCATCAGGAATGTGGGAATTACCATGAGGAATGTGGGAATTACCATGGGGAATGTGGGAATGACCATAGGGAATGTGGGAATGACCACAGGGAATGTGGGAATTATCATTGGGAATGTGGGAATTAGCATGGGGAAATGTTGGAATTACCATGGGGAATGTGGAAATTACCACGGGGAATGTGGGAATTACCATGGGGAAATGTGGGAATTACCAGCAGGAATGTGGGAATTACCACCAGGAATGTCAGAATTACCACGGGGAATGTCGGAATTACCATGGGGAATGTGGGAATTATTACCGGGAATGTGGGAATTGCCATGGGGAATGTGGGAATGACCATAGGGAATGTGGGAATTACCATGGGGAATGTGGGAATTACCATTGGGAATGAGGGAATTACCATGGGGAAATGTGGAAATTACCATGGGGAAATGTGGGAATTACCACAGGGAATGTGGGAATTGTCATGGGGAATGTGGGAATTACCACAGGGAATGTGGGAATTACCATTGGGAATGTGGGAATTACAACAGGGAAAGTGGGAATTACCATCAGGAAGGTGATGTCGTCCTGCTTGAGGTCGGCCTCGAGCCGCGCGGCCTCGTTGAGCAGGGCCTGGCTGGCCTCGGCCAGCTGCTCCATCTTTCCCTGGATCAGATCCTGCTTCCGGCCCGCCTCCTCCCGGAGCTGCGCCAGCACCGCCTGCTCCTCGTCCCACAGGAACTTGTGCAGCTTCTCGAACTCCCACTTCACCTGACGCTCCAGCCGCTCCGATTCCACCTGGGAATGAGTGTCGGCACCTTGCTCCAGGTGGGAACGGTGGAAGCACCCAAATTCCCTGGATTGCCCCTTCCCAGAGCTCAGGGAATCCCCTGGAATCACTGGGATCATGATGCCCTTCCCAAATTCCCATCCCCACTTCCCAAATTCCCACTGCTCTCCTCTCCAGGGATGGTATCAGTGCATGTTTGGGATTGAGACCAATCCCACCTCTGGAGCACCCTAAATTCCCTGGATTTTCCATTTCCAGAGCTCAGGAATTCCCTGGGATCATGCTGCCCTTCCCAAAATCCCATCCCCACTTCCCAAATCCCCACTGCTCTCCTGTCCCAGATGGGATCAGGGCTCCACTCCAGCTGCATTTCCAACCAGGATCAGGATCAATCCCACCTCTGGAGCACCCTGAATTCCCTGGATTCTCCATTTCCAGAGCTCAGGGATCATTGGGACTACATTGCCCTTCCCAAATTCCCATCCCTGCTTCCCAAATTCCCGTCACTCCCATTTTCCAGATAGGATCAGGGCTCCACCCCAGCTTCATGTGCAGGTTTGGGATTGAGACCAATCCCACCTCTGGAGCACCCTAATTCCCTGGCTTCTCCCTTCCCAGGCTCAGGACCCTGGGACCCGCCTCCCAATCCCCCCGCCCCAAATCCCACGCTCCCCAGGTAACACCCCCCAGTCCCAGCAGACACCCCCCTGGTATCCTGGGGGTCCGGACACTGGGATCACGCCCTCCACCCCCCCCCCAAATCCCCACTGCCAGGTGCAGTGCATGTTTGGGACGGGACCAATGCCACCTCTGGAGCACCCTGAATTCCCTGGATTCTCCATTTCCAGAGCTCAGGGACATTGGGACCACATTGCCCTCCCAAATTCCCATCCGCTTCCCAAAGCTCTCCGGATGGGATCAGGGCTCCACCCCAGCCTCATGTGCAGGTTTGGGACAATCCACCTCTGGAGCACCCTGATTCCTGGATCCCTTCCCAAGCTCGGGACCCCTGGATATCCCCAATCCCACCCCTACCCCCCCCCTCCACCACCCCAGCTAATTACTTGATTGGACCAAGCCACCTCTGGAGCACCCCAAATCCCCTGGAATCACACTCTCTTCCCAAATTCCCACTCTTTCTAAACAAACCCCTACGCCCTCCTTTCCAGGATGGGATCAGGGCTCCACCCCAGCCTCATGTGCAGGTTTGGGATCGGGATCAATCCCACCTCTGGAGCACCCAAATTTTCAGGATTCCCCCTTCCCAGAGCTCAGGGATCCCCTGGAATCACTGGGATCCTGCTGCTCTTCCCAAATTCCCATCCCCACTTCCCAAATCCCCACTGCTCTCCTTTTCTGGGATGGGATCAGTGCCTCACTCCAACTGCATTCCCAATCAGGATCAGGATCAATCCCACCCCTGGAGTACCTGAATTCCCTGGATTCCCCTTCCCAGAGCTCAGGCATCACTGGGATCACTGGGATCATGCTGCCCTTCCCAAATTCCCATGTCCACTTCCCAAATCCCCACTACTCTCCTTTTCCAGGATGGGATCAGTGCTTCACTCCAACTGCATTCCCAATCAGGATCAGGATCAATCCCATCTCCAGAGCACCCAAATTCTCTGGATTCCCCCTTCCCAGAGCTCAGAGATTCCCTGGGATCACGCTGCTCTTCCCAAATTCCCATCCCCACTTCCCAAATCCCCACTGCTCTCCTCTTCTGGGATGGGATCAGTGCCTCACTCCAGCTGCATGTGCAGGTTTGGGATCAGGATCAGGATTGTGATGGGGATCAGGATTGGGAGCGGGATCAGGATTGGGATCAATCCCACGCACCTCGTTGTGCCGGGAGATGGATTCGTAGGATCGCCGCACAGCCCCGAAATCCTTGGCTTTGTCCCGCAGGGATGACTCCATGTTCGCCAGCTTGGCCTATGGGGAGGAGACGCCCTCAGGACTCCCCCATTCCCGGGATTTTCCAGGATTTCTCCAGGATTTTTCCTGGATAAACATCCCCAGAGCCAGATCCTTGATCCATCCCACCCTTCCCTTCGGGCTGCCGGGAGGAAGAGGAGCTTTGATCCCTAGGGAATCTTCGCCCTGTTTTTTAGGGATATCCCATCCCCACCCTTCCCGGTGCTGTGGGCAGCCCCATTCCCATTCCCATTCCCATTCCCATTCCCATTCCCATTCCTGTTCCCTTTCCTGTTCCCATTCCCATTCCCGCTCCCTTTCCCATTCTCACTCCCACTCCCATTCCCGTTCTCATTCCCACTCCCATTCCCATTCCCATTCCTGTTCCCATTCCCATTCCCATTCCCTTTCCCATTCTCACTCCCATTCCCATTCCCGTTCCTGTTCCTATTCCCACTCCCTTTCCCGTTCCTGTTCCCATTCCCACTCCCACTCCCATTCCCATTCCCATTCCCATTCCCTCCCCATTTCCCATTCCCATTCCCACTCCCACTCCCCATTCCCATTTCCATTCCTGTTCCCACTCCCCATTCCCCATTCCATTCCCATTCCCATTCCCATTCCCACTCCCCATTCCCCATTCCCCATTCCCCATTCCCATTCCCATTCCCATTCCCACTCCCCATTCCCATTCCCAATCCCCAATCCCCATTCCCCATTCCCATTCCCATTCCCAATCCCATTCCCACTCCCCATTTCCATTCCCATTCCGTTCCCGTTCCTGTTCCTATTCCCACTCCCTTTCCCGCTCCCTTTCCCATTCCTGTTCCCATTCTTACTCCCATTCCCACTCCCAATCCCACTCCCAATCCCAATCCCATTCCCACTCCCAGGAACACCAGCCAAGCTCTTCCCGCCGCATTTGAAATCCAGCGGGATGACTCAGGGCGGTGCCGGCTGTTTTCCAGCGTGCCCTGGCAGCATTCCCAGCTCCCGGCTGCATCCCATCTCCTCCTCCTCCTCCTCCTCCTCGGGCAGCCACATCCCTCCTTTCTGCTGGAATTGCGCAACTCCCAAATCCCAACCCCGCTCCCAAAGCCTGGAATAACCAGCGCGGCCGGATCCGAGCTGGGATCAAGGGAATCACTGGGAATAACCACCCCGCTCCCCTTTCCCGCAGGACGATTATCCGGGATGGCGCCGGATAATTAAAGGGCAGGAGAGCATCCAGCAGCCGCCACATGCCTGCGGGGAAGCGTGGCTGCCTCATCCCAAATCCTGGGAAATCTGGGACAGATCCAGGCTTTAGGGGTGCCTCTCTTTGTCGTCCATCCATGGATCGATCACTCCCTGCCTCCATCTATCCATGGATCCATCCATGGATTCATCCCTTCATCCTTCCATGGATCCATCCCTCCATCCATGGATTCCATCAATGGATCCATCCATGGATCCATCCCTTCATCCATGGATTCCATCAATGGATCCATCCATGGATCCATCCCTCCATCCATCCCCGTTCATCCATGGATCCATCCGTTCATCCTTCCATGGATCCATCCCTCCATCCATGAATTCTATCAATGGATCCATCCATGGATCCATCCCTCCATCCATCCCTGTTCATCCTTGGATCCATCTGTCCATCCATCCATGGATCCATCCCCAGATCCATTCATGGATCCATCCATCCATCCATCCATCCATCCATCCATCCATCCATCCATCATCCATCCATCCATCCATCCATCCATCGATTGATCCATCCATGGTTCCATCCATCCATCCATGGATCCATGGATCCATTGCTCCCTCCATCCATCCATCTATGGATCTATCCCTCCATCTATGGATCCATCCATCCATCCATCCATCCATCCATCCATCCATCCATGGATCCATGGATACATCCATCCATCCATGGATTCCATCCACGGATCCATTGCTCCCTTCCTCCATGGATGCATCCCGCCATCCATCCATGGATCCATTCACCCATCCATAGATCCATCCATCCATCCATCCATCCATGTATCCATCTGCCATCCATCCATCCATCCATCCATCCATCCATCCATCCATCCATCCATCCATCCATCCATCCATCCATCCATCCATCCATCCATCATCCACCCTCCCCACCCACCCCATCCCTCCACCCACCCCTCCCTCCCCCTTCGCCCCTCCCCACCCCCTCACCCTAAAATCCGCCGCCGCCTCCTGCACCGGCCTCATCTTGTGCCCCTGGTGCTCCTTGGAGCTCTGGCAGGAGAAGCACGCCAGCTCCTTGTCCTCCAGGCAGAAGAACTTGGGCTCCTCCTGGTGCGCGGGGCACAGCGCCACGCCGCGGCTCTGCCGCTGCCCTTCCTCCCGCAGCACCAGCTCCACCAGGTTCCTCAGCGTGTGGTTGACGCGCAGCTCCTCCCGCGAGGAGCTCTCCTTGCACAGCGGGCACGCGTGCCGCCCGTGCTCCCAGGAGCGGCTCACGCAGCCCTTGCAGAAGTTGTGGCCGCACGGCAGCGTCACGGCTTCCCGGAACGGCTCGTAGCAGATGGGGCACAGCAATTCCTCCTTCAAGCCCGCCGTGCTGCATGGCGCGGCTGCCGAGCTGCTGCTGGAGCAGGGATCGCCTCCGTTTTCCATGCTGCGGGATTTTTAGGAATGAAAATTTTAAATTTTTTTGTTGTTGTTGTTTATTTCCCACCCCCAAGCTGCCCCGACCGGACAAACGGCTCCGCTTTCTGATGCAACCGCTCGGTTTCCTGCCGGTGACTCAGCCGCGCTCCCTCCCGCCCGCTGACACCGCCCCGGGGCCGCTGCCGAGGGGGTTCCGCACCGCGGGGTCGGCGGCAAAAGCGGACGGGGTCCCCCCAGCCCCGCGGTTGGACCGGAACCCTCGCCCCGGACACGCCCGGGGCAGCGCCGGTGCCCGGTTCGGGATCCCCTGGCGCCGGTCCCCCAAACTCGGGGCAGCCCCGGTGTCCGGTTCTGGGTCACCAGATCCCGGTCCCCCAAACTCGGGGCTGCTCCGGTCCCCTAAACTCGGGGCTGTTCTGGTCCCCCAAACTCGTGGCTGCTCCGGTGTCCGGTTCTGGGTCCCCAGATCCCGGTTTCGGTCCCCCAAACTCGGGGCTGCTCCGGTGCCCGGTTCTGGGTCCCCAGATCCCGGTCCCCCAAACTCGTGGCTGATCCGGTGCCCGGTTCTGGGTCCCCAGATCCCGGTTTCGGTCCCCCAAACTCGGGGCTGCTCCGGTGCCCGGTTCTGGGTCCCCAGATCCCGGTCCCCCAAACTCGTGGCTGATCCGGTGCCCGGTTCTGGGTCCCCGCGGCCCGGTCTCAGCTCGGGGCTCCCCCGGTGCCCGGATCCGACTCCCCGCCCTCTCCCGGGCCAGCTCCGGTGCCCGGTTCCGGTCCTCACGTCCCGGACCCGGGTCCCACCTCCGGCGCCCGGATCCCCCATTTTGTCCCCCGGGACCGCCCCGGTGACCGAAGCTGGACCGTCTGTCCCGAACCCGGATTTGGACCCTCACCCCGGGGCTCCCCTCGGTGCCCGGGCCCCGGGGCAGCACCGGTTCCCCAAACTCGGAACCGGACCGGTGTCCCCGCAGCCCGGGGCAGCCCCGGCTGTCCAGACCTCCAATCCCGGGGCTGCTTCTGCGCCGGGACCCTCTCCTTTCCCGTGACCCCCAACCCCGGGGCCGCTCTGGTGCCCGGTCCCCCAATCCCGGTGCCCGGTCCTCATCCCGGGACCGCTCCGGTGCCTGGTACCCAAATCCCGGTGCCCGATCCCGTTCCCCCATCCCGGCCCAGCCTCCGTCCTCCATCCCGGATCCATTTCGGTGCCCGGTCCCGGCTCCCAAACCCCAGAACAGACCCCGTCCCCCATGCCGGGGCCGCTCCGGTGCCCCGTACCCCAATCGCGGTGCTCGGTCCCTGTTCCCAACCCCTGGCCCAGCCACGGTCCCCAACCGGGGCCCGCGACCCCAAACCTGGTGCCGTCGTTCCAACCCCCGATTCCGTTCCACCCGGAACAGACCCTGCCCCCTATCCCGGGGCCTCTCCGGTGCCCCGTACCCCAATCCGGTGCCGTCGCCCCAAACCTGGAACACTCCTACCCCCCACCCCAATCCGGTCCCTCCGTCCCAAACCCGAAACAGCCCCGGTCCCCCATCCCGGAGCCATTTCGGTGCCCCGTACCCTAATCCCGGTGCCCGGTCCCGGTCCCCCAAACCTGGAACAGACCCCGTCCCCTACCCCGGGGCCCCTCCGGTGCCCCGTACCCCAATCCCGGTGCCCGGTCCCGGTTCCCAACCCCCGGTCCCCATCCCGGGGCCACTCTGGTGCCCGGTCCCGGTTCCCAACCCCCGGACCAGCCCCGGTCCCCCCATCCCGGAGCCATTTCGGTGCCCCGTACCCCAATCCCGGTGCCCGGTCCCGGTTCCCAACCCCCGCTCCCTCTCCACGTGGCGGCATCCCGGTACCTCCCGGCCCTTCCCGGTGCCGGTGCCGGTTCCGGGCGTTCCCCGGTACCGGGGAGCGGTGTCAGAGGGCTGGGCTGGGGGGTCTCACCTGGCGGAGCGAACCTGGCACCGTTTGCAGCGCTCCCTCCTCCGCTGCAGGCGGCGCGGGGGGCCCCGTTCGCCTTCCCGCGACATCCCCGGTGTTCCTGATATTGCCGGTGCTCTCGGAGGGCGGAGCGGGATGGGAGGCTCGGGATGAGGCTCCGGGGGAGGCTCCCGCTGCTGGCCCGGCCTCTCCCGGCTCGGAGCCGCCCCTCGGTCGGACCCGGGTGTGTCCCGGATCCCAAAAATCCCAAAATTCGGTTTTCTCTCCTCCCCCGTTTCCACCGGGAATGGAATTCCCGAGGAATCCTCCCGGGGATTTTCCAGGCGCTGAGCCCGCCTGGCGTTCTGCCCGTTCCTGTTTTTCCCCTTTTCCCTGTTTTTCGCCCGCTCCAAAATTTCCTTTTTTTTTTTTTTTCACGTTCTTACCCCGGGAGTCGCGTGGTGCCTCCCAAAATCCTCCGCTCTCCCCCCTCAAAAAAAGATTAAAAAAATTCCACCGTGGGAAGCGGGAGGATTCTAAAAATTATCCAAGGAAAGACAAACAACAGGGAAAAAAAAAAAAAGAAAAAATGAAAAAAGAGGAAAAAAAAAAAAAAAAAAAAAAAAAAAAAAAAAAAAAAAAAAAAAAAAAAAAAAAAAAAAAAAAAAAAAAAGAAAAAAGAAAAAAAAAGAAAAAAGGTGAGAAAAGAAAGAAAAAAAAAGAAAAAATAAGAAAAGGAAGATAAAAAAGAAAAAGAACAGGAAAAATTAAAAAAAGGAAGGAAGAAAGGAAGAAAAAAAAAGAAAAATTAAAAAAAGAAAAAAGAAAGAAAAAGAAAGAAAAAAAGAAAAAGTAAAAAAAAGAAGGAAAAAAACATGGGAAAAAATAATGAAAAATAAAAGAAGTAAAAAAAAAGAAAGCATAAAAAAAAAGGAAGGGAAAAAAAAAAAGAAAAAAGAAAATATAAGGAAAAAAAAAAAATGTTTTTTTTCCCAACCTTTGGAGCCGTTGTTTTCCAAAGGCTGTGAGTCCAAGGTTAAAGATAAAACCGTCTGGGAATGCGGGAATGTGAGATTGGACCGGTGGGAAGAGGGGGACGGGAAAAAATCCCTGCTGGAAAAATCTCAGCCTGGAATTTGTGGGAATTCGGGACGGGGAAAGGGGATTGGGGTGGGATTTTTGGGAAGAGCCAGAGTGGGAAGCAGGAGGGACCATGGAATAATTTAGGGTGGAAAAACCCTCTGGAATAATCAGCGAAATCCAGGATCTGTGATCCCCCTCCCAAATCCAGAGGGATTTGAAATCCCACCAGGGATAGGGGCTGCAAACCCTTTCCAGGCAGGAATTCTTTCCAGGCAGAATTCCAAGCCTTGAGAATTCCATGGGGGTTCGTGTGTCCTGTGGGATCCTTGGAGCCGTCAGGGATATTTGGGAATTTGGGAAGGTGGGGAGGGGCTGGGCTGGAATTCCCAGAGAATTCCCTCAGAGAAATGTCCAAATAAAATTTTGGAGCATCCTGGGATCGTGGAATTCCCAGAATTTGATGATTCCATGCCTCAGATCCCATGAGTTTGTGGCACTTCCCACAATTCCAAGAATTCCTGGATTGTGGAAAATGTGGGGTTGGAATTGGGATGGGATTTAAGCTTCCATCCTGGAATTCCAGGCCTCAGATCCCATGAATTTGGGGCACTTCCCACAATTCCAAGAATTCCCTGGATCGTGGAAGGTGTCAGGGTTGGAATGAGATGGGATTTAAGCTTCAATCCCGGAATTCCATGCCCCAAATCCCATGAGTTTGTGGCACTTCCCACAATTCCAAGAATTCCTGGATTGTGGAAAATGTGGGGTTGGAATTGGGATGGGATTTAAGCTTCCATCCTGGAATTCCACGTCACAGATCCCACGGTTTTGTGGCACTTCCCACAATTCCAAGAATTCCCTGGATCATGGGAGGTGTCAGACTCAGAACTGAGATGGGATTTAAGCTTCCATCCCGGAATTTGAGAACTCCAGGCCTCAGATCCCATGAGTTTGTGGCACTTCCCACAATTCCAAGAATTCCCGGATTGTGGAGAGTGTCAGGGTTGGAATGGGATGGGATTTAAGCCTCTATCCTGGAATTTGAGGATTCCACACTACAGATTCTGTGGTTTTGTGGCACTTCCCACAATTCCAAGAATTCCCTGGATATTGGCAGGTGTTGGGGTTGGAACGGGATGGGATTTAAACTTCCATCCCGGAATTTGAGAATTCCAGGCCCCAGATCCCATGGTTTGGTGGCACTTCCCACAATTCCGGGAATTCCCTGGATCATGGGAGGTGTCAGACTCAGAATTGGGATGGGATTTAAGCTTCCATCCTGCAGTTTGAGAACTCCAGGCCTCAGATCCCACGGTTTTGTGGCACTTCCCACAATTCCAAGAATTCCCGGATTGTGGAAAATGTGGGGTTGGAATTGGGATGGGATTTAAGCTCCCATCCCAGAATTTGACAATTCTGTGTCTCAAATCCCACGATTTTGTGGCACTTCTCACAATTCCAAGAATTCTCTGGATCATGGAAAATGTGGGGTTGGAATTGAGATGGGACTTAAGCTTCCATCCTGGAATTCCACGTCACAGATCCCACGGTTTTGTGGCACTTCCCACAATTCCAAGAATTCCCTGGATCAGTGGAACCCCTGGATGTTCTCCCATTCCCTGCACACGGATCCAGGTTTGGGAATGATTTATTAACCCCTCCCAGCAATTCCTGGCTCAGATCCATGGAAACCCACACCCGGCACCGGCGATTCCCAGGTTTCCCTCCACCCCGGTGGGATCCGTGTCCAGAATATCGCCGGGAATCCAAGGCTGAGCTCAGCGGCCTCGCGTGGATCCCAAATATTCCTCCAGCAGCATTCCCAGCTCCGAGTTCTGCCGCTGCAGGGCCGTGGCCTCGGAAAGCAGCTCGGATCTCCTGGTCAGAACTTTGCTGGGAAAGGAACACCGGGAAAATCCACGGGATTGCGTGGAAAATCCCCCTGGAATTGTCCCAGTCCTGCCCCCACGCCGCCAGGCACTCACTGGTATTCCGAGAGCGCGGCTCCAAGCGCGTCCCAGAGTTTGAGTTTGCGCTGGGGAATGATGCGGGTCATGGCTTCCCAGTATTCCCCGTCCTTGGAATTGTCCCGGACGTCCTGGATTTCCTTGGGGGGTCCTTCGTCCCTGGGGATGGAGAACAAAGCTTTGGGATGGAGATCCAAAGCTTTGGGACGGAGAGGAAACACTTGGGATGGAGAAGGAATCCTTGGGATGGAGAACAAATATTTGGGATGGGGAGCAAATCCTTGGGAATAGGGAACAAATCCTTGGGAAGGAAAACAAAACTTTGGGATGGAGAACAAATCCTCGGGATGGAGATCAAAATCTTGGAATGGAAACAAATCCTTGGGGTGGAGAACAAAACTTTGGGATGGAGAACAAATATTTGGGATGGGGAGCAAATCCTTGGGAATAGGGAACAAATCCTTGGGAAGGAAAACAAAACTTTGGGATGGAGAGCAAATCCTTGGGAATAGAGAACGAATCTTTGGGAATAGTGGACAAATCTTTGGGATAGAGAACAAATCCTTGGGAATACGGAACGAATCCTTGGGATAGACACCAAATCCTTGGGGTGTAGAACAAATCCTTGGCAACTGGGAATTCAAAATTGAGAAACAAATTCTTGGGATGGAGATCAAATTTTTGGGATGGAGAACAAGTTCTTGGGAATAGAGAACAAATATTTGGGATGGAGAACAAATCCTTGGGAAGGAAAACAAAACTTTGGGATGGAGAACAAATCCTCGGGATGGAGATCAAAATCTTGGAATGGAGATCAAATCCTTGGGGTGGAGAACAAATTTTTGGGATGGACAAAAAACTCTTGGGAAGGAGAACAAATCCTTGGGGTGGAGATCAAATATCTGGGATGGAGAGCGAATCCTTGGGAATAGAGAACAAATCTTTTGGGAATAGTGAACAAATCTTTGGGATGGAGGGTAAATCCATGGGATGGAGAACAAATCCTTGGCAACTGGGAATTCAAAACCAGGAAACAAATTCTTAGGAAGGAGAACAAAACTTTGGGATGGAGAGAAAATCTCATGGATAGAGAAAACAAATTTGGGATGGAGAACAAATCTTTGGGATGGAAAACAAATCCTTGGGAATATGGAACAAATCCTTGGGATAGAGACCAAATCCTTGGGGTGTAGAACAAATCCTTGGCAACTGGGAATTCAGAACTGGGAAACAAATTCTTGGGATGGAGATCAAATTTTTGGGATGGAGAACAAATCCTTGGGAAGGAAAACAAAACTTTGGGATGGAGAAAAAACTCTTAGGAAGGAGAACAAATCCTTGGGATGGAGATCAAATATCTGGGATGGAGAGCGAATCCTTGGGAATAGAGAACAAATCTTTTGGGAATAGTGAACAAATCTTTGGGATGGAGAGTAAATCCTTGGGATGGAGAACAAATCCTTGGGAACTGGGAATTCAAAACCAGGAAACAAATTCTTAGGAAGGAGAACAAAACTTTGGGATGGAGAGCAAATCTTTGGGACGGAGAACAAAATTTTGGGGTGGAGAAGAAACACTTGGAATGGAAAAATTCCTGGGATGGAGAACAAATCTTTGGGATGAAGAGCAAATCTTATGGATAGAGAAAAAAAAACTTGGGATGGAGAACGAATCTTTGGGATGGAAAACAAATCCTTGGGAATAGAGAAAAAATCTTTGGGAATAATGGACAAGTCTTAGGGATAGAGAACAAATCCTTGGCAATTGGGAATTCAAAACTGGGAAACAAATTCTTGGGATGGAGATCAAATTTTTGGAATGGAGAATAAATTTTTGGGATGGAGAACAAATCTGTGGGAATAGAGAACAAATATTTGGGATGGAGAACAAATCCTTGGGAAGGAAAACAAAACTTTGGGATGAAGATCAAATTTTTGGGATAGAAAACAAATCCTTGGGAATAGAGAACAAAACTTTGGGAATAGAGAACAAATCCTCGGGATGGAGATCAAAATCTTGGAATGGAAACAAATCCTTGGGGTGGAGAACAAATTTTTGGGATGGAGGAAAAACTCTTGGGAAGGAGAACAAATCCCTGGGATGGAGATCACATATCTGGGATGGAGAGCGAATCCTTGGGAATAGAGAACAAATCTTTGGGAATAGTGAACAAATCTTTGGGATGGAGGGTAAATCCTATGGTGAGCAAATCCTTGGCAACTTGGAATTCAAAACCAGGAAACAGATTCTTAGGAAGGAGAACAAAACTTTAGGATGGGAGAAAATCTGCATGGATAGACAAATTTGGGATGGAGAACAAATCTTTGGGATGGAAAACAAATCCTTGGGAATATGGAACAAATCCTTGGGATAGAGACCAAATCGTGGGTGTAAGGTGGGCAACCTTGGCAACTGGGGATTCAGAACTGGGAAACAAATTCTTGGGATGGAGATCAATTTTGGGATGGAGAACAAATCCTTGGGAAGGAAAACAAAACTTTGGGATGGAGGAAAAACTCTTAGGAAGGAGAACAAATCCTTGGGATGGAGATCAAATATCTGGGATGGGAGCAGCGGAATGAGAACAAATCTTTTTGGGAATAGTGAACAAATCTTTGGGATGGAGAGTGAGGAGGAGAACAAATCCTTGAGGAACTGGGAATTCAAAACCAGGAAACAAATTTTAGGAAGGAGAACAAAACTTTGGGATGGAGAAAAATCTTTGGGGGGAGAGAAAAACAAAAATTTTGGGGTGGAGAAGAAACACTTGGAATGGAAAAATTCCTGGGATGGAGAACAAATCTTTGGGATGAAGAGCAAATCTTATGGAGAAAAAAAACTTGGGATGGAGAACGAATCTTTGGGATGGAAAACAAATCCTTGGGAATAGAGAAAAAATCTTTGGGAATAATGGACAAGTCTTAGGGATAGAGAACAAATCCTTGGCAATTGGGAATTCAAAACTGGGAAACAAATTCTTGGGATGGAGATCAAATTTTTGGAATGGAGAATAAATTTTTGGGATGGAGAACAAATCTGTGGGAATAGAGAACAAATATTTGGGATGGAGAACAAATCCTTGGGAAGGAAAACAAAACTTTGGGATGAAGATCAAATTTTTGGGATAGAAAACAAATCCTTGGGAATAGAGAACAAAACTTTGGGAATAGAGAACAAATCCTCGGGATGGAGATCAAAATCTTGGAATGGAAACAAATCCTTGGGGTGGAGAACAAATTTTTGGGATGGAGGAAAAACTCTTGGGAAGGAGAACAAATCCCTGGGATGGAGATCAAATATCTGGGATGGAGAGCGAATCCTTGGGAATAGAGAACAAATCTTTTGGGAATAGTGAACAAATCTTTGGGATGGAGGGTAAATCCATGGGATGGAGAACAAATCCTTGGCAACTTGGAATTCAAAACCAGGAAACAGATTCTTAGGAAGGAGAACAAAACTTTAGGATGGAGAGAAAATCTCATGGATAGAGAAAACAAATTTGGGATGGAGAACAAATCTTTGGGATGGAAAACAAATCCTTGGGAATATGGAACAAATCCTTGGGATAGAGACCAAATCCTTGGGGTGTAGAACAAATCCTTGGCAACTGGGAATTCAGAACTGGGAAACAAATTCTTGGGATGGAGATCAAATTTTTGGGATGGAGAACAAATCCTTGGGAAGGAAAACAAAACTTTGGGATGGAGGAAAAACTCTTAGGAAGGAGAACAAATCCTTGGGATGGAGATCAAATATCTGGGATGGAGAGCGAATCCTTGGGAATAGAGAACAAATCTTTTGGGAATAGTGAACAAATCTTTGGGATGGAGAGCAAATCTTTGGGACGGAGAACAAAATTTTGGGGTGGAGAAGAAACACTTGGAATGAAAAAATTCCTGGGATGGAGAACAAATCTTTGGGATGAAGAGCAAATCTTATGGATAGAGAAAAAAAAACTTGGGATGGAGAACGAATCTTTGGGATGGAAAACAAATCCTTGGGAATAGAGAAAAAATCTTTGGGAATAATGGACAAGTCTTAGGGATAGAGAACAAATCCTTGGCAATTGGGAATTCAAAACTGGGAAACAAATTCTTGGGATGGAGATCAAATTTTTGGAATGGAGAATAAATTTTTGGGATGGAGAACAAATCTGTGGGAATAGAGAACAAATATTTGGGATGGAGAACAAATCCTTGGGAAGGAAAACAAAACTTTGGGATGAAGAACAAATCCTCGGGATGGAGATCAAAATCTTGGAATGGAGAACAAATCCTTGGGGTGGAGAACAAATCCTTGGGAAGGAGACCAAATCCTTGGGATGGAGAACAAATCCTTGGGATGGAGAACAAATCCTTGGGATAGAGAACAAATCCTTGCAATTGGGAATTCAAAATTGGGAAACAAATCCTTGGGATGGAGAGCAAATTTTTGGGAATAGAGAACAAACCCTTGGGGTGCAGAACAAATCCTTGGGAAGGAGAACAAACTCCATCCTTCCCTCCCTCCCCAGCTCCTGGATCATCTCCTGCCTGGTTTATTCCCAGCCTTGGGAATCTCCTGATCCCTCAGGGAAGGTTGGGAATCTCTTCCTCCAAGCAGAACAGCCCAGGAGCTCCCAGGAAATTCCCTGGGATCCCAGTTTGGCTCCATTCGCTGTCCCCATTCCCACCTCAGCTTGGCAAATTCCTGCAGGAATTCCCTCAGGATCGTCAGGACGTGATCCACTTGGATGGACGGGACGCGAGGGGCGCTCCCGGGGGGTCCGCGCTGGGAATGTGATCCGCTCTTCTCATCTGGATCCGTGGGATCTTCTACCTGGCTGACCTGGAGGGAGAAAAGCTGGATGTGGAATTTTCCGGGAGAACGCGCCGATCTTCATCCCTGGAATTCTTGGGATGCCTTCCCGGGATCTGCCGGGATCCCCCCTGGTGGATCCTACCGGGATCTTGGGCGCGTGGTGGGATTCGTAGTCCAGGAAAAAATCCACGAGGGCGACGCAGCTCGTCCTCGTCCTCGATCCGGAAGGCCTGGAAAAGCGGGAATTCCGTCAGGGTTCCGTGGGATGGGGATGGGGAATGGGAATTCTCCAGGAGCAGAGGAAATGCTGGAATTCTGGGAAAATTCCGGATAAGCAAGGAATGGTGGGAAGGGGTTGACGTGGGATAGCCACGGAATATCCGTGGATGGGAAAGTCTGGGAAGAGGCTGGAGGAGCCCTGGAGGCGTTTAAATGGTCGGGATGGGCTGGAGATGGGAATCTGGGAATCATGGAATGTTCTGGGTGGGAAGGGACCTCACAGCTCATCCCGTTCCATGGGCAGGGACACCTTCCCATGATCCCAAACCTTTGGACACTGCCAGGGATCCAGGGATTCTCTGGGAATCCCAGCCCAGCCAGGAATCCCTTCCCAAGATCCCACCATCCCAAGCTCCCCTTTCCCACTGGAAGCCATTCCCTGCCTCCTGCCCCTCCAGCCCTTGTCCAAATCCCAGCTCTCCTGGAGCCCCTTGAGGGATTCCCCGGATCCTTCCCTGATCCAGGTGAGCATTCCCAGCTCCACCTCCTCCTGGCGCTCAGCATTCCAAGCCCAATCCCGGGAGATCCCATCCCAGCCCACCTCGAAGATGGTTCGGAGCTGCTGGACGTCGTTCCTGTGTCCCACCACCTCCCGCAGCGGCTTCAGGAGTTTGTTTTCCAGCAGGAACGCCTTGGGAAAAAGGCCGGGAAGAGGTGGCAGGGTGAGCGGTCCCAATCCCTCATTCCAAAGGGATCCACAAAAAAAATTAAAAAACCTGGATCTGGGGCTGATCCCGGATCCAGTGCTCCAGCAGCGCTCACCGTCTCCTCGCTCATGACCTCCAGGACTCTCCGGAGGGTTTTCCTGGGAATGCCGGCCGGGATGTGATGCTGTCCTCCATCCTTTCCTGGTTTTCCTTCCCTCCCTCTGCGCTCCGCGCTCCTTTCTTCCGACTCCTCCTCCCTTCCTGCTCCGGTTTTCCAGGCTTGATCCCTGAAAATCGGAGAGGGAAGTGGGAGCAAGATCCCAAAACCGTGGGAATCCCTGGAAAACAAAGCTCCTGGGATGAGAGATGCTTCCTGGCAAAACCAGGAAAAACCAGTGGGAATATCCCTTGGAATGACACAACTCAGGGGGAGACTCCTGGAAAATCCCAACTGGAGCAAGATCCCAAATCGTGGGAATCCCTGGAAAACAAAGCTCCTGGGATGAGAGCTGCTTCCTGGGAAAACCGGGAAGAACACAGCGGGAATATCCCTTGGAATGAGCCAACTCAGGGATGGAGACTCCTGGAAAATCCCAACTGGAGCAAGATCCCCAAACCGTGGGAATCCCTGGGAAACAAAGCTTCTGGGATGAGAGATGCTTCTTGAATTGGGAAAACTGGGAAAAATCGTAGCAGGAATATCCCTTGGAATGAGCCAACTCAGGGATGGCAACTCCTGGAAAATCCCAACTGGAGCAAGATCCCAAATCATGGGAATGGCCGGAAAACAAAGCTCCTGGGATGAGAGGTGGTACTTGAAACTGGGAAAACCTGGAAAAACACAGTGGGAATATCCCTTGGAATGACACAACTCAGGGATGGCGACTCCTGGAAAATCCCAAGTGGAACAAGATACCAAACCGTGGGAATCGCTGGAAAACAAAGCTCCTGGGATGAGAGATGCTTCCTGGGAAAACTGGGAAAAACCAGTGGGAATATCCCTTGGAATGACACAGCTCAGGGATGGCAATTCCTGGAAAGTTCCAAGTGGAGCAAGATCCCAAACTGTGGGAATCCCTGGAAAACAAAGCTCCCGGGATCACAGCAGCTTCTTGGGAAAAGCGGGAAAAACACATCGGGAATATCCCTTGGAATGAGCCAACTCAGGGATGGAGACTCCTGGAAAATCCCAAGTGGAGCAAGATCCCAAACCGTGGGAATCCCTGGGAAACAAAGCTCCTGGGATCACAGATGCTTCTTGGAATTGGGAAAAGCGGGAAAAACACATCGGGAATATCCCTTGGAATGAGCCAACTCAGGGATGGCGACTCCTGGAAAATCCCAAGTGGAGCAAGATCCCAAACTGTGGGAATCCCTGGAAAACAAAGCTCCTGGGATGAGAGATTGCTTCTTGGAATTGGGAAAACCGGGAAAAACACAGCAGGAATATCCCTTGGAATGACACAACTCAGGGATGGCGACTCCTGGAAAATCCCAAGTGGAGCAAGATCCCAAACCGTGGGAATCCCTGGAAAACAAATCTCCTGGGATGAGAGCTGCTTCCTGGGAAAACCGGGAAAAACACAGCGGGAATATCCCTTGGAATGACACAACTCAATGGTGGCGACTCCTGGAAAATCCCAAGGATTGGCGGGACACAGGAACATTTCCAAGGAGGAAAATCCCGAGGAATTTATGGATTCCCACCTTCCAGGAGCTTGGTGGCCAGCTCTATGGCGTCCCTCTTCTCCTGGCTGCGTCCCAGGGGCCCCACGTTGTCCATGAACCACAGCGGAGGCTCTTCCCACGGCATTCCCAGCTGCTGCACGTGGATGATCCGATCGGCGTCCAGCACCTCCCGGATCAGCGCTTTGGCCTCTTCCTCGTTCACGATCCAAACCTGCCGGAACCTCTCGGCACTGCTGCGCATCAGATGCCTGGAAAAATGGAAAAAAAAAATCCCAAATGTAATTTTTTTTAAATTTTAAAAGTTTATTAGTAATAAAATTGGAAAAATAGCGATAAAATTAGAGTAATAAAAATGTGGATCATCAGGATTTAGGGTAATGAAATTGTAATAAAATTCCTCGTTCCCGACCCAAACCTGCCGGAACCTCTTGGCGCTGCTGCGCATCAGATGCCTGGAAAAATGGAAAAAAATCCAAACGTTCTTTTTTAAAAATTTTAAAAGCTTAATAGTAAAAAAATGGTTATTAAAATAGTAACAAAATGGTTATAAAAATAGTAATAAAAGAGTTATAAAAATAGCGATAAAATTAGAGTAATAAAAATCTGGACTGTAAGGATTTAGGAAAATGAAATTGGAATAAAATTAAAAAAATAAATAATATCATTGGAGGAATAAAAATTTGGACCATTAGGATTTAGGGTAATGAAATTGTAATAAAATTGTAATAAAATTCCTCGTTCACGATCCAAACCTGCTGGAATCTCTCGGTGCTGCTGCGCATCAGAAGCCTGGAAAAATGGAAAAAAATCCCAATCGATCTTTTTTTAAAATGTTAAAAGTTTAATAGCAATAAAACTGGAAAAATAGCAATAAAATCAGAGTATAAAAATAAATAAAAATGTGGATAATCAGGATTTAGGGTAATGAAATTGTAATAAAATTCCTCGTTCACGATCCAAACCTGCCGGAACCTCTCGGCGCTGCTGCGCATCAGATGCCTGGAAAATTGGAAAAAGAAAAAAATTCTTATATATATTTTAAAGCTTAATATTAAAAAAAGTTTATTAAAATAGTAACATTATAAAAATAGTAATAAAAAAATTGGAAAAATAGCGATAAAATTAGAGTAATAAAAATCTGGACTGTAAGGATTTAAGATAATGAAATTGGAATAAAATTGAAAAAATAAATAATATCATTGGAGGAATAAAAATTTGGACCATCAAGATTTAGGGTAATGAAATTGTAATAAAATTGTAATAAAATTCCTCGTTCCTGATCCAAACCTGCCGGAACCTCTCGGTGCTGCTGCGCATCCGATGCCTGGAAAAATGGGAAAAAAATCCCAAATGTTATTTTTTTAAATTTTAAAAGTTTATTAGTAATAAAATTGGAAAAATAGCGATAAAATTAGAGTAATAAAAATGTGGATAATCAGGATTTAGGGTAATGAAATTGTAATAAAATTCCTCGTTCACGATCCAAACCGCGCCCTCCTTCAATCCTGAAAATAAAAATAATTAATAAAAAAATAAAAAAAAAAAAAAGGTATAAAAGTAATCAAATTCCTCGTTCACGATCCAAACCTGCGCGAACATATCAGATGCCTGGAAAAATGGAAAACAATTCCAATCGATCTTTTTTTAAATTTTAAAAGTTTAATAGCAATAAAATGGTCAAAAGAATAGTAATGAAATGGTTACAAAAATAGTAATAAAACAGTTATAAAAATAGGAATAAAATTAGAGTAATAAAAATTTGGACAATCAGGATTTAGAATAATAAAATTGTAATAAAATTGTAATAAAATTCCTCATTCCCGATCCAAACCTGCCGGAATCTCTCGCTGCTGCTGCATCAGAAGCCTGGAAAAATGGAAAAAAAAACCCAAATGTTATTTTTTTTAAATTTTAAAATTTATTAGTAATAAAATTGGAAAAATAGCGATAAAATTAGAGTAATAAAAATTTGGACCATCAGGATTTAGGGTAATGAAATTGTAATAAAATTCCTCGTTCACGATCCAAACCTGCCGGAACCTCTCGGCGCTGCTGCGCATCAGATGCCTGGAAAAATGGAAAAAAATCCAAACGTTCTTTTTTAAAAATTTTAAAAGCTTAATAGTAAAAAAATGGTTATTAAAATAGTAACAAAATGGTTATAAAAATAGTAATAAAAGAGTTATAAAAATAGCGATAAAATTAGAGTAATAAAAATCTGGACTGTAAGGATTTAGGAAAATGAAATTGGAATAAAATTGAAAAAATAAATAATATAATTGGAGGAATACAAATTTGGACCATTAGGATTTAGGGTAATGAAATTGTAATAAAATTCCTCGTTCACGATCCAAACCTGCCGGAATCTCTCGGCGCTGCTGCGCATCAGAAGCCTGGAAAAATGGAAAAAAAATCCCAAATGTTCTTTTTTTTAAATTTTAAAAGTTTATTAGTATAAAATTGGAAAAATAGCGATAAAATTAGAGTAATAAAAATGTGGATCATCAGGATTTAGGGTAATGAAATTGTAATAAAATTCCTCGTTCCTGATCCAAACCTGCCGAAACCTCTCGGCGCTGCTGCGCATCAGAAGCCTGGAAAAATGGGAAAAAAAATCCCATATGTTATTTTTTTTTAAATTTTAAAAGTCTAATAGTAATAAAATTGGAAAAATAGCGATAAAATTAGAGTAATAAGAATGTGGATAATCAGGATTTAGGGTAATGAAATTGTAATAAAATTCCTCGTACGCATCCAAACCCGCGGAATCTGTAACTAGGATCAGATGCCTGGAAAATTGGGAAAAAATCCCAAATGTTCTTTTTTTTAAATTTTAAAAGTTTATTAGTAATAAAATTGGAAAAATAGTGATAAAATTAGAGTAATAAAAATGTGGATCATCAGGATTTAGGGTAATAAAATTGTAATCAAATTCCTCGTTCACGATCCAAACCTGCCGAACCTCTCGGCGCTGCTGTGCATCAGATGCCTGGAAAAATGGAAAACAATTCCAATCGATCTTTTTTTAAATTTTAAAAGTTTAATAGCAATAAAATGGTCAAAAGAATAGTAATGAAATGGTTACAAAAATAGTAATAAAACAGTTATAAAAATAGGAATAAAATTAGAGTAATAAAAATTTGGACAATCAGGATTTAGAATAATAAAATTGTAATAAAATTGTAATCAAATTCCTCGTTCCTGATCCAAACCTGCCGGAATCTCTCGGCGCTGCTGCGCATCAGAAGCCTGGAAAAATGGGAAAAAAAATCCCAAATGTTATTTTTTTTAAATTTTAAAATTTATTAGTAATAAAATTGGAAAAATAGTGATAAAATTAGAGTAATAAAAATAAATAAAAATGTGGATCATCAGGATTTAAGGTAATGAAATTGTAATCAAATTCCTCATTCACGATCCAAACCTGCGGAATCTCTCGGCGCTGCTGCCATCAGAAGCCTGGAAAAATGGAAAAAAAAAAATCCCAAATGTTTTTTTTTTTAAATTTTAAAATTTATTAGTAATAAAATTGGAAAAATAGCGATAAAATTAGAGTAATAAAAATGTGGATCATCAGGATTTAGGGTAATGAAATTGTAATAAAATTCCGGTCGTCACGATCCAAATTTGCCGGAACCTCTCTGCTGCGCATCAGATGCCTGGAAAAATGGAAAAAATCCAAACGTTCTTTTTTAAAAATTTTAAAA
This sequence comes from Camarhynchus parvulus, assembly GCF_901933205.1. Classification (NCBI taxonomy): domain Eukaryota; kingdom Metazoa; phylum Chordata; class Aves; order Passeriformes; family Thraupidae; genus Camarhynchus; species Camarhynchus parvulus. The sequence continues at coordinate 111,854,709 of NC_044573.1, read as the reverse complement.
GCTTAATAGTAAAAAAGTGGTTATTAAAATAGTAACAAAATGGTTATAAAAATAGTAATAAAAGAGTTATAAAAATAGCGATAAAATTAGAGTAATAAAAATCTGGACTGTAAGGATTTAAGATAATGAAATTGGAATAAAATTGAAAAAATAAATAATATCATTGGAGGAATACAAATTTGGACCATCAGGATTTAGGGTAATGAAATTGTAATAAAATTGTAATAAAATTCCTCGTTCACGATCCAAACCTGCCGGAACCCCTCTCTGACGCGTGCGATCAGATGCCTGGAAAATTGGGAAAAAAAATCCCAAATGTTATTTTTTTAAATTTTAAAAGTTTATTAGTAATAAAATTGGAAAAATAGCAATAAAATTAGAGTATAAAAATGTGGATCATCAGGATTTAGGGTAATGAAATTATAATCAAATTCCTCGTTCCTGATCCAAACCTGCCGGAATCTCTCGGCGTTGCTGCGCATCAGAAGCCTGGAAAAATGGAAAAAAATCCCAATCGATCTTTTTTTTTAAATTTTAAAAGTTTAATAGTAATAAAACTGGAAAAATAGCTATAAAATCAGAGTATAAAAATAAATAAAAATGTGGACCATCAAGATTTAGGGTAATGAAATTGTAATAAAATTCCTGGCTTACGATCCAAACCTGCCGGACTTATCTAGCTATATCAGAAGCCTGGAAAAATGGAAAAAAAAATCCCAAATGTTATTTTTTTTAAATTTTAAAAGTTTAATAGTAATAAAATTGGAAAAATAGTGATAAAATTAGAGTAATAAAAATGTGGATCATCAGGATTTAGGGTAATGAAATTGTAATAAAATTCCTCGTTCCTGATCCAAACCTGTAAACCTATATCAGATGCCTGGAAAAATGGAAAAAAATCCCAATCGATCTTTTTTTTTAAATTTTAAAAGTTTAATAGTAATAAAACTGGAAAAATAGCTATAAAATCAGAGTATAAAAATAAATAAAAATGTGGACCATCAAGATTTAGGGTAATGAAATTGTAATAAAATTCCTCGTTCACGATCCAAACCTGCGGAATCTCCTCGGTGCTGCTGCGCATCAGAAGCCTGGAAAAATGGAAAAAAATCACAAACTTTTATTTTTTTTTTTAATTTCAAAGGTTTAATAGTGATAAAATTGGAAAAATAAATAATATAATTGAAGTCATAAAAATTTGGACTGTTGGGAATAAGGGTAATGAAATTGTAATAAAATTTGTAATAGAATTGTAATAGGATTAGGATAATAAAATTGTAATAAAATTGTAAAAATAAATAATAAAATTAGAGAAATAAAAATTTGGACAATTAGGATTTAGGGCATAAAATTGTAATAAAATTTGTAATAAAATTGTAATAAAAATAGGATTCCAGCATAACTTTCTAACATAACACCTATAATATTGATTTTAATATTTCATATTATTAATATTTTTCATATCAATATTTGCGAAAAGACAATAATAAAATTAATATTTGCGAAAAGCCAGCAATAAAATACACATTTTCTACAGGAAGGGATCCCCACCGGGTCGGAATTCCAAGCGCTTCCCACCTCATCCGGTCCCGCGTCTCCTGGAACTGCCCCACCACCCGCTCCAGCTCCGATTCCAGGCTCTGCTTTTCCTCTTGGAATTTCGCCTCCTGCTTGGCCATTTTGTCCTTCAGCAGTTCCAGGGTGGTCCGGAATCTGGGACGGGACGGAGAGCCCGGGATTTGGGGATGTCCCGGCTGTGGGAAAAGCTTTGGAACGGGATGGGATTTCCCGGGACGGGTTTTACCGGTTGATTTTCCTTTTCTGCAGGGATCGGAGCGTGGAATTTTCCACGTCCAGCTGCCGGAGCACGTCCAGGTTGTATTCCAGCTTCACCTGGTTCAGGTGGTAAATGCCCTTCATCTGACGGAGTTTCCTCTCCAGGTGCTGGAATTCCATGGTGGGGGGGGAAAAATTCACAAAGAATTCCATGGGAATTCCATGGAAATCACATGGGAAAAAACCCACAGGAACAACCCCTTCATCTGACGGAGTTTCCTCTCCAGGTACTGGAATTCCATGGGGGAGGAAAAAAAAAATCACAAAGAATTCCATGGGAATTCAATGGGAAAAAAATCACAAAGAATTCCATGGAAATTCCATGGGGAAAAACCCACAAAGAATTCCCTGGGAATTCCATGGGAAAAACCCACAGGAACAACCCCTTCATCTGACGGAGTTTCCTCTCCAGGCACAGGAATTCCATGGGGGAAAAAAAAAAATCACAAATAATTCCATGGGAATTCCATGAAAATGCCATGGGGGGAAAAAATCCACAAAGAATTCCATGGAAATTCCATGGGAAAAAAAAATCCACAAAGAATTCCATGGGAATTCCATGGGGAAAAACCCCACAAAGACAAACCCACAGGAACAACCCCTTCATCTGACCGAGTTTCCTCTCCAGGCACTGGAATTCCATGGGGAAAAAAGAAAAAATTTACAAAGAATTCCATGGGAATTCAATGGGAAAAAAATCACAAAGAATTCCATGGAAATTCCATGGGGAAAAACCCCACAAAGAATTCCATGGAAATCACATGGGAAAAAACCCACAGGAACAACCCCTTCATCTGACCGAGTTTCCTCTCCAGGCGCTGGAATTCCATGGGGAAAAAAGAAAAAATTCACAAAGAATTTCATGGAAATTCAATGGTTTTCCATGGGGAAAAAAAATCCACAAAGAATTCCATGGGAATTCCATGGAAAAAAAAAAACCACAAAGAATTCCATGGAATTCCATGGGAAAAAAACCCACAAAGAATTCCATGGAAATTCCATGGATTTACATGGGGAAAAAAAAAAACCACAAATAATTCCATGGAAATTCCATGGGAAAAAAACCCCACAAAGAATTCCATGGAAATTCCACGGGAAAAAAACCCCACAAAGAATTCCATGGAAGTTCCATGGATTTCCATGGGCGGGAAAAAAACCCCACAAATAATTCCATGGAAAAAGAAAAACCCACAAAGACAAGCTTTGAATTCAGGAAAAAACCAGGGGAACTCCCAGAAGGGTTTGGATTCCCCAGGAAAAAACAAACAAATAAACAAAAAAATCTGGAATTACATCCCAGCAGGGCCAAGAGTTTATTCCCTTTCCAGAGGACGGGGGAAAGCCACGGTCCAGGGGTTAATTCCCAAAAATCCCACCCGAGGCAGAAATCCAAAGGGCAAATCCCAAAAAAACCCATCAGGGAAGTCGTTCCCAATCCCAGGCTCTCCCAGCTCGGAATTCCCACCCTAAATCCCAGTCCCAGGTTCAGTTTTTGCTTCCAGGTTTGGTTGATTTTTCTTTTCCACCTGCAGTGGGCACAGAGAATTCCCCATCCTCCTCCTCCTCCTTAGGGAATTCTGAGTTTGTTTGGATTAATAATTGGGATATTTTACACCGATTTGGGGAAGAAAATATTCCTAAAATCCTGTGGAAAACTTTCCCTGGAACAGCCTGAGCGATTTCTCTGTTATTATCCTTGTTCCCAAGGCTGCTCCAAAAACCAGGATAAGGTTGTGGAACACAAGGAGGGAAAATTATCAACGGAGCCTCCCCCAGCCACAGCTCAAGGTTGTTTTTCCAACGTTTTCCCGTCACAACATTCCCTGGGAATGCTGATCTCCAGCACGGAGCTGTCTCCATCCCAAAACACCCGGGAACATCCCGCACGTCCAAGTTATCGGAACGGAGGGTGTGGAGCTGCTGGAGCGCGGCCAGGGAATGGCAGGGAACGGCTGGGAGAGCTGGGAATGTGCAGCCGGATCAGGGGAGGATCCAGGGAATCCTTGGAGCCGCTTCCCGATCCCCAAGGGGCTCCAGGAGAGCTGGGATTTGGGCAAGGGCTGGAGGGGCAGGAGGCAGGGAATGGCTTCCAGTGGGAAAGGGGAGCTTGGGATGGTGGGATCTTGGGAAGGGATTCCTGGCTGGGCTGGGATTCCCAGAGAATCCCTGGATCCCTGGCAGTGTCCAAGGGTGGATTTTGATCACCCTGGGATGGTGGGAAGTGTCCCTGGGATCATGGGATTGAAGGTCCATGGATCCCATCCCAAACCATTCTGGGATTCTGGGATCCAGGACACTCAGGATCCATCCCCAGGGATTTTTATGGAATTTGGGGATGGAAAAGGGAAGGGAGACCCTTCCTGGATTCCCAAATTCCCAGAGAAGTGCCTGGATCCCAAAATTCCTTCTCAAGGAGGAATCGGGATGGGGCTGGATCCAGTGCCAGGCTGGGAGAGCTGGGAATGTGCAGCTGGATCAGGGGAGGATCCAGGGAATCCTTGGAGCCTTTTCCAGAGGGAAAGGAGAGCTGGGATCTGGGATTTGGGATTTGGGATGGAGGGGCAGGAGGCAGGGAATGGCTTCCAGTGGGAAAGGGGAGCTTGGGGTGGTGGGATCTTGGGAAGGGATTCCTGGCTGGGCTGGGATTCCCAGAGAATCCCTGGCAGTGTCCCAGGAAAGGTTGGAGCAGCCTGGGATTGTGGAGGTGTCGGGGCTGGAATGGGATGGGATTTGAGGTCCCTTCCCACCCAAACCATTCCAGGATTCCCGGTGGTGATTCCCCGATCCGGGGCCTTTCCCGGTACCTCCACGTCCTGCTCCAGCTGGGATTTCAGGCTGTCGTGGATCTCCACGCTCTCATCCTGCAGCTCGTTCAGCTGCTGCTCAAAATCCAGCGCCTTGTCCATCTGCTTCCGCAGGAATTCCAGCTGTGGGGACAAGGAGAGCCTCATCCCACCACATCCCACCTCCTCCCACCACATCCAACCCCAGCCAACCTCCTCCAACCTCATTGTATCTCATCCAACCCCATCCCACCCCATCCAACCTCATCCACCCTCATCCAGCCTCATCATCCAACTTCATCCCACCACATCCAACCTCCTCCCACCACATCCCACCTCCTCCAACCTCACTGTATCTCATCCAACCTCATCCCACCTCATCCAACCTCATCCAACCCCATCCCACCTCATCCAACCCCATCCCACCTCATCCAACCCCATCCCACCTCATCCAACCTCCTCCAACCTCATTGTATCTCATCCTACCTCATCCAGCCTCATCATCCAACCTCATCCCAGCACATCCAAACTCATCCAATCTCCTCCCACCTCCTCCAAGCTCCTCCCACCACATCCAACCCCATCCAACCTCCTCCAACCTCATCCAACATCACTGTACCTCATCCAACCTCATCCAACCCCATCCAAACTCCTCCAACCCCATCGAGCCTCATCCAACCTCATCCAACCTCATTGTACCTCATCCAACCCCATCCCACCTCATCCAACCTCCCACCTCCTCCAAGGTCATCCCACCACATCCAACCCCGTCCCACCTCATCCAACCCCAGCCAACCCCATCCCACCTCATCCAACCTCATTGTATCTCATCTGCCCTCATCCAGCCTCATCATCCAACCTCATCCCTCCACAACCAAGCCCATCCAACCTCCTCCCACCTCCTCCAAGCTCCTCCCACCACATCCAACCCCATCCAACCTCCTCCAACGTCATCCAACCTCATCCATCGTCCTCCAGTGTTATCATCCAACCTCATCCCACCTCCTCCAACATCACTGTACCTCATCCAACCTCATCCAACCCCATCCAAACTCCTCCAACCTCATCGAGCCTCATCCAACCTCATTGTACCTCATCCAACCTCATCCAACCCCATCCCACCTCATCCAACCTCCCACCTCCTCCAAGGTCATCCCACCACATCCAACCCCATCCCACCTCATCCAACCTCATCCAAACTCATCCGCCCTCATCCAGCCTCATCATCCAACCTCATCCCACCACAACCAAGCCCATCCAACCTCCTCCCACCTCCTCCAAGCTCCTCCCACCACATCCAACCCCATCCAAAGTCTGTCCTCCAACCTCCTCCCACCTCATCCAGCCTCATCCAACCCCATCCAACCTCATCCAACTTCATCATCAAACCTCCTCCCGCCACATCAACCTCATCCAACCTCATCCAACCTCCTCCAACCTCCTCTAACTCCTCTCACCTCATCCAACTTTATCCTACCTCCTCCAACCTCCTACCACCTCCTCTCACCTCATCCCACCCCATCCAATCTCATCCAATCTCCATCTAACCCCATCCCACCTCATCCAACCTCATCCAACCTCATCCCACCCCATCCAACCTCATCCAACCTCATCCCACCCCATCCAACCTTATTCCAACCTCATCCAACCTCATCCAACATCCTCCAACCTCATCCCAGGTCATTCCAGCTCATGCCACCTCCTCCAACCTCATCCAAACTCCTCCAACCTTATCCCACATCATCCAACCTCATTCCATCTCATCCACCCTCATCCAACCTCATCCTACCACATCCAAGCCCATCCAACCTCCTTCAAAACCTCCTACCACCTCATCCCACCTCATCCAACCTCATCCCGCCTCTTCCATCTTCATCCAACATCCTCCCACCCCATCCCACCTTCTGCAGCCCCATCCCAATCTCACCCCATCTCATCCATCCTAATCCAATCTCGTCCAACCTCCTCCCACTTTATCCAACCCCATCCCACCTCATCCAATCTCATCCATCTAAGCCCATACAACCTCATCCTGCCTCCTCCAATCTCCTCACACCTCGTCCCACCTCATCCAACCTCCTCCAACCTCCTCAAGCCTCCTCCAACCTCATCCAGCCTCATCCAACCCCATCCAAGCTCCTCCCACCACATCCAACCTCACTCCAGCTCATCCAACCTCCTCCCAACCCCTCCAACCTCATCCCACCTCATTCAAACTCTTCCAACCTCATTCCATATCATCCAACCTCATCCCATCATCATCCAACCCCATCCAATCTCATCCAACCTTCTCCAACCTCATCCCACCCCATCCAGCCTCATCCAACCTCATCCCATGTCATCCAGGCTCATCCAACCGCATTCAGTCTCATCCCACCTCATCCAACCCCATCCAGTTTCATCCCAACCTCATCATCCAACCTCATCCCACCACATCCAACCTCACCCAACCTCCTCCAACATCTTCCAACCTCCTCCAACCTTATCCAACCCCATCCCAACTCATCCAACTCCATCCCACCTCCTCCAGCTCCAGCCAACCTCCTCCAATCCCATCCCACCATATCCAATGTCTTCCAACCTTATCCGAGCTCATCCAAGGTCCTCCAACTCCATCCAACCCCATTCCACCTCATCCAACCCCATCCAGTCTCCTCCAACCCCATCCCACCTCATCCAACCCCATCCAACCTCATCCAACCCCATCCCACCTCATCCAACCCCATCCATCCTCATCCAATCCCATCCATCCTCATCCAACCTCATCCAGCCTCATCCAACCCCATCCAACCCAATCCCACCTCATCCAACCCCATCCAACCCCATCCAACCCAATCCCACCTCATCCAACCCCATCCATCCTCATCCAACCCCATCCATCCTCATCCAACCTCATCCAACCCCATCCAGCCCCATCCCACCTCATCCAACCCCATCCATCCCAATCCATTCTCATCCAACCTCCTCCCACTCACCATCCTCATCCCACCTCATCCAACCCCATCCATCCTCATCCAACCTCAGCCAACCCCATCCAACCCCATCCAATCTCATCCAACCCCATCCATCCTCATCCAACCCCATCCAATCTCATCCAACCCCATCCATCCTCATACAACCCCATCCAATCTCATCCAACCCCATCCAACCTCATCCAACCCCATCCATCCTCATCCAACCCCATCCAAGCTCATCCCACCTCATCCAACCCCATCCAACCTCATCCAACTCCATCCAACCCCATCCCACCTCATCCAACCCCATCCAGCCCCATCCCACCTCATCCAATCTCATCCCACCTCATCCATCCTCATCCAACTCCATCCAACCTCATCCAACTCCATCCAACCTCATCCATCCTCATCCAACCTCATCCAACCCCATCCAACCTCCTCCATCCCGATCCCAGCCTGTTCCCACCCTAATCCCAATCCCAATCCCAATCCCAATCCCAATCCCAATCCCAATCCCAATCCCAAAACCCCCAGCCCCTTCACGCTGCCCTCCCGGCATTCCAAGCAGGACCTGGAGCGTGTCCAGGGAAGGGAACGGATTGGGAATGGGGCTGGAGCCCCGGGAGCACCTGAGGGAACTGGGAAAAAAATGTCCAAGCCTGGAGAACAGGAGGCTCCAGAGGGAACTTTCCCACTCGGGAATTCCCGGAAAAGTCGGATCCAGGCGGGATCGGCCTCCATTACCACAGGTAAGCGGGCCAGGGGAGGTTTAGCTGGAAACTCGGAACAATTCCCACCTGGAATGGGTTTTCCAGCCCCTGGAAGAGCTGCCCAGGGCAGGGTGGAGTCCCCATTCCCGACAGGATTGAAATCCACGTGGATTTGGGAATTTTGGGGCTGGGAATGTTTGGACTCGGCGATCCCAGAGGGAACTTTCCCACTCGTGAATTCCTGGAAAATTTGGAACCAGGTGGGATCTGCCTCCACTCCCCCAGGATAAGTGGGAAATCGGGAACAATTCCCACCTGGAATGGGTTTTCCAGCCCCTGGAAGAGCTGCCCAGGGCAGGGTGGAGTCCCCATTCCCGATGGGATTGAAATCCACGTGGATTTGGGAATTTTGGGGCTGGGAATGGTTGGACATGGTGATTCCAAAGGGAACTTTCCCACTCGGGAATTCCTGGAAAAGTTGGAACCAGGTGGGATCTGCCTCCACTCCCACAGGATAAGCAGGAAAAGCGCCAGGGGAAGTTTAGGTGGGGGAACAATTCCCACCTGGAATGGGTTTTCCAGCCCCTGGAAGAGCTGCCCAGGGCAGGGTGGAGTCCCCATTCCCAGTGGGATTGAAATCCACGTGGATTTGGGAATTTTGGGGGCTGGGAATGGTTGGACATGGTGATTCCAAAGGGAACTTTCCCACTCAGGAATTCCCAGAAAAGTCGGATCCAGGTGGGATCTGCCTCCACTCCCACAGGATAAGCGGGAAATTGGGAACAATTCCCGCCTGGAATGGGTTTTCCAGCCCCTGGAAGAGCTGCCCAGGGCAGGGTGGAGTCCCCATTCCCGACGGGATTGAAATCCACATGGATTTGGGAATTTTGGGGGGCTGGGAATGTTTGGATGTGGTGATCCCAAAGGGAACTTTCCCACTCTGGAATTCCCGGAAAAGTCGGAACCAGGTGGGATCTGCCTCCACTCCCACAGGATAAGCAGGAAAGCGCCAGGGGAAGTTTAGGTGGAAATTGGGAACAATTCCCACCTGGAATGGGTTTTCCAGCCCTGGAAGAGCTGCCCAGGGCAGGGTGGAGTCCCCATTCCCAGTGGGATTGAAATCCACGTGGATTTGGGAATTTTGGGGGCTGGGAATGGTTGGATATGGTGATTCCAAAGGGAACTTTCCCACTCGGGAATTCCTGGAAAAGTCGGATCCAGGTGGGATCTGCCTCCACTCCCACAGGATAAGCAGGAAAGCAACAGGGGAAGTTTAGGTGGAAATTGGGAACAATTCCCACCTGGAATGGGTTTTCCAGCCCCTGGAAGAGCTGCCCAGGGCAGGGTGGAGTCCCCATTCCCGACGGGATTGAAATCCACGTGGATTTGGGAATTTTGGGGGGCTGGGAATGTTTGGACTCAGCGATCCCAAAGGGAACTTTCCCACTCTGGAATTCCCGGAAAAGTCGGATCCAGGTGGGATCTGCCTCCACTCCCACAGGATAAGCGGGAAATCGGGAACAATTCCCACCTGGAATGGGTTTTCCAGCCCCTGGAAGTGCTGCCCAGGGCAGGGTGGAGTCCCCATTCCCAGTGGGATTGAAATCCACGTGGATTTGGGAATTTTGGGGGAATGGGAATGGTTGGACTCAGCGATCCCAGAGGGAATTTTCCCACCCTCAGCGATTCCCAAATCTCCCACGGGATTCACCTCCTGCTCGTTGTGGGCCCGCATGGCCTCGTTCCACCTCTCCCGGTTGCTCGCCAGCATCTCCCGCCGCTCCTCCTCGAAGGTTTTCTGCGGAAAAATCGGGAATTCCACACCGGGATCCCAGGGAACGGGAACAGCCGGGCAGCGACGCATTCCCAACTCCGGATTCCAACAACCTCACCCGCCCAGATTTCAGCCACAACTCCGAGCTTTTTTACCCAAAAGCTCCTGAGAAGAGTGATTTGCCTTCCCAAACCAGCTCTGGGTCTGCTGGGAGATAAAACCAGCAAGGGGAGATAAGAGAAAAAATGGGAAAGATCCCACGGATGGATGGATGGATGGGTGGGTGGATGGATGGATGGATGGATGGATGGGTGGGTGGATGGATGGGTGGATGGATGGATGGATGGATGGATGGATGGATGGATGGATGGATGGATGGATGGATGGATGGATGATGGATGGATGGACGGATGGACGGATGGATGGATGGACGGATGGATGGATGGATGGATGGATGGATGAGGGATGGATGGATGGATGGACGGATGGACGGATGGATGGATGGATGGAGGGATGGATGGATGGATGGATGGATGGAGGGATGGATGGATGGATGGATGGATGGAGGGATGGATGGATGATGGATGGATGGATGGAGGGATGGATGGATGGATGGATGGATGGATGGATGGATGGATGGATGGATGGATGGATGGATGGATGGATGGATGGATGGATGGATGGATGGATGGATGGATGGATGAGGGATGGATGGATGGATGGATGGATGGATGGATGGATGGATGGATGGATGGATGGATGGATGGATGGATGGATGGGAAAATGAGATTTGCTTTTACAAATAAACTCTGGGGTTTGCTGGTAAATGAAACTGGACATTGAAAGATGACAGAAACAATGGGGAAAACTCCTAAATTCAGTAAAAATTAAAAATTAAAAGGGAGAGTTAAACATTAGAGGGACATCTTTGAGATCAGGCGTTTTTGGGAAGTCTGAACCTCTCAAGTGCCTCAGAAATGGGAAAAAATCCTAAATTCAGTAAAAATTAAAAATTAAAAGGGAGGGTTGTACATTAGAGGGAAAATCTCAGGAGTTTTGGGAAGTCTGAACTTCTCAAGTACCTCAGAAATGGGAAAAAAATCCCAAATTCAGTAAGAATTAAAAATTAAAAGGGAGCATTAAACATCAGAGGGAAATCTTTGGGATTAGGAGTTTTGGGAAGTCTGAACCTCTCAAGAACCTCAGAAATGGGAAAAAAATCCTAAATTCAGTAAAAATTAAAAATTAAAGGGAGGGTTGTACATCAGAGGGAAAATCTCAGGAGTTTTTGGGAAGTCTGAACTTCTCAAGTGCCTCAGAAATGGGAAAAACCCCTAAATTCAGTAAAAATTAAAAATTAAAGGGAGGGCTGTACATTAGAGGGAAATCTTTGGGATCAGGAGTTTTGGGAAGTCTGAACCTCTCAAGTGCCTCAGAAATGGGGAAAGAGAGAAGGGAAATGTAGCTGGGAAATTGGGATAAAAAGGGAAGGAAATTGGGATAAAAAGGGAAGGAAATAATTGGGATAAAAAGGGAGGAAATTGGGATAAAAAGGGAGGAAATTGGGATAAAAAGGGAGGAAATTGGGATAAAAGGAAGGAAATTGGGATAAAAGGGAAGGAAATTGGGATAAAAAGGGAAGGAAATAATTGGGATAAAAAGGGAGGAAATTGGGATAAAAAGGGAGGAAATTGGGATAAAAGGAAGGAAATTGGGATAAAAGGAAGGAAATTGGGATAAAAAGGGAAGGAAGTAATTGGGATAAAAAGGGAAGGAAATTGGGATAAAAAGGGAGGTTGCATCCTCGAAAAATTGGAAAGATCCCAGGGGAATGCCCCATGGCCTCTCCCTTTATTCCAATAAAGGAAATACGTAAAATATATAAAAGAATTTATATATATATATAAAGGAAATATATAAAATATATAAAAGAGTTTATATATATATAAAGCAAAAACATAAAATATATAAAAGAATTTCTATATATATATAAAACAAATATATAAAAGAATTTATATACATATATAAAGTAAATATATAAAATGTATAAAAGAATTGATATACATATTTAAGAAAATATATAAAATATATAAAAGAAGTTTTTTATATATATATAAAGGAAATATATAAAATATATAAAAGAATTTATATATATATTTAAAGGAAATATATAAAATATATAAAAGACTTTATATTTATATAAAGTAAATATATAAAATATAAAAAAGAATATATATATTTAAAGCAAATATATAAAATAAATAAAAGAATGTATATATGTAAAGGAAATATATCAAATATATAAAATAATTTTTATAAATATATATAAAGCAAATATATAAAATATATAAAAGAATTTATATATATATTTAAAGCAAATATATGGTATATATAAAAAATTTTTATATATAGGTAAAAAGCAAATATATAAAATATATAAAGGAATTTTGATATACATATAAAGGAAATATATCAAATATAAAAAAGAATTTACAAATATATAGAAAGGAAATATGGAAAAGAATTTATATATATAAAGTAATTATATAAAATATTTAATACTATATATATTTAATATTATATATAAAATATATAAAATATATAAAATATATAAAAGAATTTATATCTATATATAGCAAATATAGAAAATATATAAAAGAATATATATATATATAAAGCGAATATAGAAAATATATAAAAGAATATATATATATTAAGCAAATATATGAAATATATAAAAGAATAAAGCAAAAAGGAGACTCCTCTCTCCTTTTTGGACATAAACCTCTGGTGTTTGTAGATTAATTTTCCCCAAAATACGGAAAACAAAGCACTTTTCCCGTTTTTCCCGTTTTTCCCGTTTTCCCCGGGGTTTGGGTACCTCGATGCGCCGGAGGTGGTGCCGGTAGGATCTGAGCATGTTCCTGGTTTGCTCTTCCATCCTCTCCAGGAGCACCTGGGTGGCCCCGCCTGCTCCCTCAGGGTCTGCTCGTACTGCGCGTCCCTGGCCTTCAGCTCCTGGAAAAACCAGGGAAAACCAGGGAAAAGGAGCCTGGGATTAGTGGGGATCCTCAGGGAACCCTCAGGGAAAGGGCAGGACGTGGAATGATCACGGATTGGGTGGGAAGGGAACTTAAGAATCGTCCAATCCCGATCACAGGGTGATCCAACCTTTCCTGGGACGCTGCCAGGGATTCTCTGGGAATCCCTTCCCAAGATCCCACCACCCCAAGCTCCCCTTTCCCACGGGAAGCCATTCCCTGCCTCCTGCCCCTCCAGCCCATTGCCCAAATCCCAGATCCCAGCTCTCCTTTCCCTCTGGAAAAGGCTCCAAGGATTCCCTGGATCCTCCCCTGATCCAGCTGCACATTCCCAGCTCTCCCAGCCTGGCACTGGATCCAGCCCCATCCCGATTCCTCCTTGAGAAGGAATTTCAGGATCCAGGGGCTTCACTGGGAATTCAGGACTCCAGGAAGGGTCTCCCTTCCCTTTTCCATCCCCAAATTCCATAAAAATCCCTCGGGATGCATCCTGAGTGTCCTTGATCCCAGAATCCCGGAATGGTTTGGGATGGGATCCATGGACCTTCAATTCCATTCCAGGGACACTTCCCACCATCCCAGGGTGATCCAAATCCACCCTTGGATGCTCCCAGGGATTCTCTGGGAATCCCAGTCCAGCCAGGAATCCCTTCCCAAGATCCCACCATCCCAAGCTCCCCTTTCCCACTGGAAGCCATTCCCTGCCTCCTGCCCCTCCAGCCCTTGCCCAAATCCCAGCTCTCCTGGAGCCCCTTGGGGATCGGGAAGCGGCTCCAAGGATTCCCTGGATCCTGCCCTGATCCGGCTGCACATTCCCAGCTCTCCCCTCCTGGATCCACACCCGAGGCCCTCCAGCCCCGGGAGCAGCTCCGAGAATTCCCAAAATACCTCCTGGAGCTCCCGGATGAGCCGGTTCTTCCCCGCCAGGAGCTGCTCGCACTCCTCCCGCTGCTGCTCCAGCACCTCCCACAGCTCCTGCGGGATCTTCACGTCCCCCACCAGGGCCCACTTGGAGTTGATCTCCTCCAACTTCTCCGTGCCGTGCCTGGCGTCTGCCTCCAGCTTCTCCAACCTGCGGGAAGGCTGGGAATCAGGGAGCTGGGACAGGGCTGGGATTACTCCAGACCTGGGGTTCTTCCCTTCCCTGAATCCCTTCCATGAATCCCTTCCCTGAATCCCTTCCCTAAAATGCCTTTCCTTCCCTAAATCCCTTCCCTAAAATTCCCTTCCTTCCCTAAATCCTTTCCATGAAATCCCTTCCATGAATCCCTTCCCTGAATCCCTTCCCTAAAATGCCTTTCCTTCCCTAAATCCCTTCCCTAAATCCCTTCCCTGAATCTCTTCCCTAAATTTCTTCTCTGAATCCCTTCCACGAATCCCTTCCCTAAATCCCTTCCCTGAATCCCTTTCTTTCCCTAAATCCCTTCCTAAAATCACTTCCCTAAACACCTTCCCTAAAATCCCTTTCCTTCCCTAAATCCCTTCCCTAAATCTCTTCCCTAAATTTCTTCTCGGAATCCCTTCCACGAATCCCTTCCCTAAATCTCTTCCCTAGATCTCCTCCCTGAAATCCCTTCCCTAAAATCCCTTTCCTTCTCTAAACCCCTTCCCTGAATCCCTTTCTTTTCCTGAAATCCTTTCCTTCCCTAAATCCCTTCCATGAATCCCTTTCCTAAATCCCGTCCCTAAATCTCTTCTCTGAATTCCTTTCCTTCCCTAAATCCCCTCCCTAAAATCCCTTCCCTAAATCCCTTCCATGAATCCCTTCCATGAATTCCTTCCCTAAATTCCTTCCCTTGTTCCATTCCCTGAATCCCTTCCTAAATCGCTTCCCTTCCTAAATCCCTTCCCTAAAATACCTTTCCTTCCCTGAATCCCTTCCCAAAAATCCTTTCCCAAAATCCCTTCCCCGAATCCCTTCCCTAAATCCCTTTCCTTCCCTAAATCCCCTCCCTAAAATCCTTCCCTTGCCTGAATCCCCTCCCTAAAATCCCTTTCCTTCCCTGAATCCCTTCCCTGAATCCCTTTCCCTCCCTGAATTCCTTTCCTTCCCTAAATCCCTTCCCCAAATCCCTTTCCTTTCCTAAATCCTCTCCCTGAATCCCTTCCCTAAATCTCTCCCCTAAATCCCTTCCCTGAATCCCTTCCCTTCCCTAAATCTTTTCCCTAAATCCCTTCCCTAAAACCCTTTCCTATAATCCATTCTTTGAATCCCTTCCCTAAAATCCTTTCCTAAATTCATTCCCTAAATCCCTTCCATTAATTGCTTCCCTGAATCCCTTCCCTAAATCCCTTTCCTTCCCTAAATCTCTTCCCTGAATCTCTTCCCTGAATCCCTTCCCAAAATCCCTTTCCTAAATCCCTTCCCTAAAATTCCTTTCCTTCCCTAAACCCCTTCCATGAATCCCTTCCCTAAATCCCTTTCCCGATTCCATTCCCTAGATCCCTTCCCTAAAACGCTTTCCTAAATCCATTCCCTGAATCTCATCCTTGAATCCCTTCCCTAAATCTATTTCCTTCCCTAAATCCCTTCCCTAAATCCTTTCCATGAAATTCCTTCCCTAAATCCCTTCTCTCAATCCCTTCCCTTCCCAAAATTCCTTCTCTAAATCCCTTCCCTGAATCCCTTCCCTAAATCCTTTCCCTAAACCCATTCCCTGAATCCCTTCCCTGAATCTCTTTCCTGATTCCATGCCCTGAATCCATTCTCTAAATCCCTTCCCTGAATTCTTTCCCTAAATCCCTTTCCTAAATCTCTTTCCTAAATCCATTCCCTAAATGCCTTCCATGAATTCCTTCCCTAAATTCCTTCCATTGCTCCATTCCCTAAATCCCTTCCTAAATCCCTTTCCGTCCCTAAATCCCTTTCCTTCCCTAAATCCCTTTCATAAATCCTTTCCCAAAATCCCTTCCCTAAATCCATTCCCTAAATCCCTTCTTAAATCCCTTCCCCAGATCCCCTCCCTAAAATCCCTTTCCTTCCCTAGATCTCCTCCCTAAAATCCCTTCCCCTAGATCCATTCCCTAAATCCCTTCCCTGAATCCCTTTCCTAAATCTCTTCCCTGAATTCCCTCCCTAGAATCCCTTCCCTAAATCCCTTCCATGAATTCCTTCCCTAAATTCCTTCCCTTGTTCCATTCCCTAAATCCCTTTCCTAAATCCCTTCTTAAATCCCTTCCCCAGATCCCTTCCCTAAAATCCCTTCCCTAAATCCCTTCCCTGAATCCCTTTCTTTCCCTGAATTCCTTTCCTTCCCTAAATCCCTTCCCTAAAATCCCTTCCCTAATCCATTCTCTAAATCCCTTCCCTCAATTGTTTCCCAAAATCCTTTCCCTAAATCCCTTTCCTAAATCCATTCCCTAAATTCCTTCCATTGCTCCATTCCCTAAATCCCTTCCTAAATCCCTTTCCTTCCCTAAATCCCTTTCCTTCCCTAAATCCCTTTCATAAATCCTTTCCCAAAATCCCTTCCCTAAATCCATTCCCTAAATCCCTTCTTAAATCCCTTCCCCAGATCCCCTCCCTAAAATCCCTTCCCTAAATCCATTCCCTAAATTCCTTCCCTAAATTCCTTCCCTAAATCTCTTCCCTAAATCTCCTCCCGAAAATCCCTTCCCTAAATCCATTCTCTAAATCCCTTCCCTGAATCCCTTTCTTTCTCCGAATTCCTTTCCTTCCCTAAATCCCTTCCTAAAATCCCTTCCCTAAATCCCTTCCTAAAATCCCTTCCCTAAATCCCTTCCATGAATCCTTTCCCTAAAATCCCTTCCCTAAATTCATTCCCTAAATCCCTTCTTAAATCCCTTCCCCAGATCCCCTCCCTAAAATCCCTTTCCTTCCCTAAATCCCTCCCCTGAATCCCTTTCCTAAATCCATTCCCTAAATCCCTTCCATTAATCCCTTCCCTAAAATCCCTTCCCTAAATCCCTTCCCTGAATCCCTTCCCCGAATCCCGGGAGCACGGATTTGCCGTTTCCTGATGGAAAAGCAGGACGGGCCCGGCCAGGAACGATCCTGGTGGGGATCAGGGAATGCCAGAGGCTGGAAAACCTTTGGAAAATCCCAGCAGGAAAAATTCCAATGCCAGAGCAGGAGGGGCAGAGCCTCTCCTGGAATGTGCTGAGGGATTCCAAACAGGAAATCCAGGATGGTTTGGGATGGGATCCGTGGACCTTCAATCCCATCCCAGGGACACTTCCCACCATCCCAGGCTGCTCCAACCTCTCCTTGGACACTGCCAGGGATCCAGGGATTCTCTGGGAATCCCAGCCCAGCCAGGAATCCCTTCCCAAGATCCCACCATCCCAAGCTCCCCTTTCCCACTGGAAGCCATTCCCTGCCTCCTGCCCCTCCAGCCCAAATGCCCAAATCCCAGCTCTCCTGCCCTCCTTGGGGATCGGGAAGCGGCTCCAAGGATTCCCTGGATCCTCCCCTGATCCAGCTGCACATTCCCAGCTCTGCCAGCCTGGCACTGGATCCAGCCCCATCCCGATTCCTCCTTGAGAAGGAATTTTGGGATCCAGGGGCTTCACTGGGAATTCAGGACTCCAGGAAGGGTCTCCCTTCCCTTTTCCATCGGCAAATTCCATAAAAATCCCTCGGGATGGATCCTGAGTGTTCCAGAATCCCGGAATGGTTTGGGATGGGATCCATGGACCTTCAATCCCATCCCATTCCCACCCCACCATCCCAGGGTGCTCCAAATCCACCCTTGGACACTCCCAGGGATTCTCTGGGAATCCCAGCCCAGCCAGGAATTCCTTCCCAAGATCCCACCATCCCAAGCTCCCCTTTCCCACTGGGAAGCCATTCCCTGCCTCCTGCCCCTCCAGCCCATTCCCAAATTCCATCTCCAGCCCTCCAAGAAACCTCCGGGAAACTCCCTCAAGCCACCTGGGCCAGGTGGGATTTGGGACCTCGTCACGGGCTGGAATTTTCCACGGGAATCCAGCAGAATTCCCAAAATCCCCGGCTCCTCCCCGCTTACCTCCTCCGCTTTTCCTGCCTCTCCTTTTCCCGCCGCCGCGATTCCCGGAGGTCGGATTCCACCTGGACGTTGGTCAGCAGCTGCGTCCCGTGGAAAAGCAGCTTGGCCAGGGCCTGCTGGGGAAGGGACATCCCGGGAATTTGGGCTTGGAATGCAAAAATCCCGGATCCTTCCCGTCTGTGGGCTGGGTGGGAATCCAAGTCCAAGGATCCCGGTCAAATCCCAGTCCCTAAAAGATCCCCAAATCCCTTTTTTTCCCCTAAATCACTTGCCTGAATCCCTTCCCTGAATCCCATCTCATCCCATAATCCCATCCCAGAATCCCATCCCAGAATTTCATCCAGGAATCCTATCCCATAATCCCATCGCATCCCAGAATCCCATGCTGGAATCCTGTCCCATAATCCCATCCCAGAATCCCATCCCATAATCCCATCCAGGAATCCCATCCCATAATTCCAGAATCCCTTCCCAGAATCCCATCCCATAATCCCATCCTGGAATCCCATGCAGGAATCCCATCCCATAATTCCAGGATCCCTTCCCAGAATCCCATCCCATAATCCCATCCCATAATCCCATCCCAGAATCCCATCCCAGAATTTCATCCAGGAATCCCATCCCAGAATCCCATAATCCCATCCTGGAATCCCATCCCAGAATCCCATCCCGGAATCCCAGACCCATCCCAGAATCCCAATCCATCCCAGAATCCCCATTTAAGGTTGGAAAACCCCTCGGAATCCAACCATTCCCAGCACCAGGGATCGGCCCCAATCCCAGACCAGGAATTTCTCCTGGATTTTTGTCCCACCAAGGGGACACCAAGAGGGAAAAAATGGAACAACGAGGGATCCAAGAGGAGATTCCCATCGGATCCCAAATCCCGGTCCTAAGGTGCTCTTCTCCCATTTTTTCATCTCATCTCTCCTGGTTTTTGGCCCCAAAAGGAGGAAAACCAGGGATAAGGAAGGATCCAAGAGGAGATTCCCACTGGATTTCGAGGATCTGGCCCAAATTCCCACTCTGGAGTTTCTCTCCTGGTTTTTGGTCCATAAAGGAGGAAAACAAGGAATACGGAGGGATCCAAGAGGAGATTCCCACTGGATCCCAAATCCCAGTCCTGGGGAGTTTCTCTCCTGGTTTTTGGTCCATAAAGGAGGAAAACATGGAACAAGGAGGGATCCAAGAGGAAATTCCCATCAGATCCCAAATCCCGGTCCTGGGGAGTTTCTCTCCCATTTTTGTCCCACCAATGGGACACCAAGAAGGAAAAAATGGAACAACGAGGGATCCAAGAGGAGATTCCCACTGGATCCAAAATCCCGCTCCTAAGGTGCTCTTCTCCCATTTTTTCGTCTTATCTCTCCTGGTTTTTGGCCCCAAAAGGAGGAAAACAAGGGATAAGGAAGGATCCAAGAAGAAATTCCCACTGGATTTTGAGGATCTGGCCCAAATTCCCGCTCTGGACTTTCTCTCCCGGTTTTTGGCCCAAAAGGAGAAAAACCATGGATAAGAAGGGATTCAAGAGGAGATTCCCACTGGATCCCAAATCCCGGTCCTGGGGAGTTTCTCTCTCGGATTTTGGTCCATAAAGGAGGAAAACCAGGGAACAAGGAGGGATCCAAGAGGAAATTCCCATTGGATCCTAAATCCCACTCTTGGGGAGTTTCTCTCCCGGTTTTTGGCCCATCAATGGGACACCAAGGAGGAAAACATGGAACAAGGAGGGATCCAAGAGGAAATTCCCATCGGATCCAAAATCCCGCTCCTAAGATGTTCTTCTCCCATTTTTTTTGTCCCGTCAAGGAGAAACCAAGAAGGAAAATAAGGGATAAGGAGGGATTCAAGAGGAGATTCCGATCAGATCCCAAATCCCACTCCTTGGGAGTTTCTCTCCTGGTTTTTGGCCCCAAAAGGAGGAAAATCAGGGATAAGGAAGGATCCAAGAGGAGATTCCCATTGGATTTCAAGGATCCGGTCCAAGTTCCCGGTTTTTTGCCCCATCAAGGGGACACCAAGGAGGAAAACATGGAACCAGGATGGATCCTAGAGGAGATTCCCATCGGATCCCAAATCCCACTCCTGGGGAGTTTCTTTCCCTGTTTCTTGTCCCATCAAAGGGACACCAAGGAGGAAAATCAGGGATAAGGAAAGAAGCAAAATTTACTAGATTTCTTTTTAAGGACTGAGGCAAATTAGGGGAGGGACTCAATGGAGTTTCTCTCCTTGGTTTTTTGGTCCCCAAAAGGAGGAAAACAAGGGACAAGGAAGGATCCAAGAGGAGATTCCCACTGGATCCCAAATCCCAGTCCTGGGGAGTTTCTCCCCTGGATTTTTGCCCCATCAATGGGACACCAAGGAGGAAAAAATGGAACCAGGATGGATCCTAGAGGAGACTCCCATTGGATCCCAAAATCCCACTCCTAGGGGTTTCTTCTCCCATTTTTCTTCATCTCTCCCATCTTTGGACACCAAAGGAGGAAAATCAGGGATAAGGAAGGATCCAAGAGGAAATTCCCACTGGATTTCAAGGATCTGGCCCAAATTCCCACTCTGGAGTTTTTCTCCTGGTTTTGGCCCAAAAAGGAGGAAAACCAGAGAGAAGGAGGGATCCAAGAAGAAATTCCCAATCCTTCCTCACCCTCTCGGTCTCCTCGATCAGCTTCAGGCTCTTCCTCTTCTCTTCCTCCTCCTCCTCCTCCTCTTCCTGCTCCACCTTCTCTCCAAGCGCTTCCCTGGGAGCAAAACATGGAAAAGTTGGGAATATAATAAAAAATAATAATAATAATAATAATAATAATAATAGTAGCTATCAATACAAATTTAATTTACTTAATACAGATGTATATAAAAAACTATATATAATATAATATAATATAATATAATATAATATAATATAATATAATATAATATAATATAATATAATATAATATAATATAATATAATATAATATAATATAATATAATATAATATAATATAATATAATATAATATAATATAATATAATATAATATAATATAATATAATATAATACTTTTGAATTTAATATAAATTTTAATATATTTTTATATATATATTTATAATATTTAATAATTTAATATCCACTCCAGCCTCTTCCCGATGCTTGGAAAGGGCCTGGATCCAATCCCATCGGTTCCTTGGGATCAGGAAAGGGTTTGGGATGATCCCGGTGGGATCCTTCCAGTGGGATCAATCCCAGGTGGGATCAGGAAAGGATTTGGGACGATCCCGGTGGGATCCTTCCAGTGGGATCAGTCCCAGGTGGGATCAGGAATGGATTTGGGATGATCCTGGTGGGTTCCTCTTCCCACTCAGATATTCCAGGGGATCAATCCCAGGTGGGATCAGGAATGGATTTGGGATGATCCTGGTGGGTTCCTCTTCCCGCACCAGATATTCCAGGGGATCAATCCCAGGTGGGATTGGGACAGGATTTGGGATGATCCTGGTGGGATCCTTCCAGTGGGATCAGTCTCAGGTGGGATCAGGAAAGGATTTGGGATGATCCTGGTGGGATCCTTCCCACTCAGGATATTCCAGTGGGATCAGTCCCATGTGGGATCAGGAAAGGGTTTGGGATGATCCCAGTGGGATCCTTCCAGTGGGATCAGTCCCAGGTGGGATCGGGTAAGGATTTGGGATCGGGAAGGGAAGGAGGAGGAGCCCGGCAGGGTGACAAATGGGATTCCACGGATTGGGAATTCCTGTTGGGAATAGGATCCGCAGGCACCTCGCTGTGTGTGGGTCAGGCTGGGGGGAAACGCTGCTTTCCATCCCAATTTTCCCTAAAAACAGCGGGAAAAGCGGGATCCCGACCCAGCCCCAGCTGCTGGATCCATCCCAGTGGGATCCGACTGGGACGGGGAATCCATGGGATCCAGTTCGATCCCAGGGAAAATCCTCTGGGCAAAGGATCCCAGGTGGATCCCGGGATGGATCCGGGGTGTGGGAATGGGGATTTGTCCTGGGAACGGGATTGTCCTGGAGCCAGGGATGTCCTCAACTTTGGGATCCGCTGGGACTGGGAATGGTGATCCCTGGGATCGGGAATGGTGATCCCTGGGACTGGGAATGGTGATCCCTGGGATCGGGAATGGTGATCCTGGATGGGAATGGTGATCTGGGTAGATGGTGATTGGGTGGATGGTGATGGGAAGGTGATCCTGGGACTGGGAATGGTGATCCCTGGGATCGGGAATGGTGATCCCTGGGATCGGGAATCTCCTCCCAGGGGGATCCCCGAGCTCCTGCCTCCCCCTGGGAATTGTTTGGGAATGTTTGGGAATGTTTGGGATCGGGGGGAGGCCCCAGCCCAGGGCCACTTTAGGGACACTCCTGGGTCCCTCTCAGCCCCCAATTTGGGAATGTTCTGGGATTTGGGAATGGTCCAGAGCTCTGGGATTGGGATTGGGATGGATCCTGAGCCTTTGGGGTGGGTCCTGAGCCTGGGATTGGGATTGGGATGGATCCTGAGCCTGGGATTGGGATTGGGATGGATCCTGAGCCTTTGGGGTGGATCCTAAACCTGGGATTGGGATTGGGATGGATCCTGAGCCCTGGGATTGGGTTTGGGATGGACCCTGAGCCTGGGATTGGGTTTGGGATGGATCCTGAGCCTGGGATTGGGATTGGGATGGATCCTGAGCCTTTGGGGTGGATCCTAAACCTGGGATTGGGATTGGGATGGATCCTGAGCCCTGGGATTGGGTTTGGGATGGACCCTGAGCCTGGGATTGGGTTTGGGATGGGTTTGGAGCCCTGGGAATGGTCCTGAGCCCTGGGATTGGGTTTGGGATGGATCCTGAACCTGGGATTGGGTTTGGGATGGATCCTGAGCCCTGGGAATGCATTTGGGATGGATCCTGAACCTGGGATTGGGTTTGGGATGGATCCTGAGCCCTGGGAATGCATTTGGGATGGGTTTGGAGCCCTGGGAAGGTTCCTGAGGCCTGGGAATGGATTTGGGATGGGTTTGGAGCCCTGGGAAGGTTCCTGAGCCCTGGGAATGGATTTGGGATGGGTTTGGAGCCCTGGGAATGGTCCTGATCCCCTGGGTTGGGTTTGGGACAGATCCCGAGTCCCAGTTCCAGTTCTGAGCCCCGGTTCCGGTTCCGAGCCCGGCTTTGGGGTCGGCTCCTGCTCTCCGGCCCAGTTTGGGGTGGGGATCCCCCAGCACCGCCTCCCTCCTCTGGCGAACCGGGAACGGGGCCCGGCCGCCCGCTCCTCACCGGCGCCGGACATCGATGCGGCTCCGGCGGGCGGCGATTCGCTGCTGCCGCTCCCAGTCCGCGCCGGCATCGGCACCGACATCGGCAACGGCACCGGCATCGGCAACGGCATCGGCATCGGGACCGGAATCGAGATCGGGACCGGGAACGGCATCGGGACCGGGACCAGCACCGGGATCGGGACCGGGACCCGGCTTGGGATGGAGTTTGGGATCGAGTTCAGGCTCGGGCTCGAGCTCCGCGAGCTCCAGGCTCGGGCCTGGGCCCGCCCCGTCCTCCCCGGGCTCCATGAGCACACCTGGGCGCAGGTGCGCGCCCGTTACTGCGCATGCGCGGCTCGCGTTACCCCGGCAACGGCCGGTGCGCGGCGCTCACTGCGCATGCGCGCACCCTGAGCGTCCCTCGTTGCCAAGCAACGCGTGAGTCATCGCCGGGACGTTGCTGCGCTTGCGCGGTGGCCCTTCCCGTTGCTTGGCAACGGCGGGAGCATCATGGCCCCCACCCCCCCCGGTCCAAAATTTTCCAAATTTTCCCGGCGCTTTTTTCGTGGGAAACAGCGGGAAAAAGGCACCAGGAGAGCTGCTCCTCCCGCTCCTTCCCGCCGGGATCCGGGAGCTGGGAACGGGGTTGGAATGCGGAGAGGGGCTGGGATGGAATTCCCAGAGAATCCCTGGGAATGTCCAAGGAAAAGGTTGGAACACCCTGGGATCGGGATGGGAATGGAAAGGGATTTTAAATCCATGGATGCCATCCAAAAAATTCCCGGATTCTGGGATCAAGGACGTTCAGGATCCATCCCGAGGGGTTTTTATGGAATTCGGGGATGGAAAAGGGAAGGGAGACCCTTCCTGCAGTCCCAAATTCCCAATGAAGCCCCTGGATCCCAAAATTCCTTCTCAAGGAGGAATCGGGATGGGGCTGGATCCAACGCCAGGCTGGGAGAGCTGGAATGGAGGGAATTCCCTGGGAAAGGGGAGCTTGGGATGGTGGGATCTTGGGAAGGGATTCCTGGCTGGGCTGGGATTCCCAGAGAATCCCTGGATCCCTGGCAGTGTCCAAGGGTGGATTTGGATCACCCTGGGATGGTGGGAAGTGTCCCTGGGATCATGGGATTGAAGGTCCATGGATCCTGTCCCAAACCATTCTGGGATCAGGGACACTCAGGATCCATCCCGAGGGATTTTTATGGAATTCGGGGATGGAAAAGGGAAGGGAGACCCTTCCTGCAGTCCCAAATTCCCAGAGAAACACCTGGATCCTGGAATTCCTTCTCAAGGAGGAGTCGGGATGGGGCTGGATCCAGTGCCAGGCTGGGAGAGCTGGGAATGTGCAGCTGGATCAGGGGAGGATCCAGGGAATCCTTGGAGCCTTTTCCCCGACCCAAAGACGCTGGGATCTGGGATTTGGGCAAGGGCTGGAGGGGCAGGAGGCAGGGAATGGCTTCCAGTGGGAAAGGGGAGCTTGGGATGGTGGGATCTTGGGAAGGGATTCCTGGCTGGACTGGGGTTCCCAGAGAATCCCTTGGATTGTCCCAGGACGAGAGATCCCACTCCCCGTTCCTGGGATTTTGCTTTTCCATCCTCCCTCACGGCCGATCCCCAGGATTGCTGGGAATTCCGTGGATTCCGTGGATTAAGGCAGGGCACGGAACCCGCCAGGCTCAGCATTCCCGGCTCCTCTCCTTCCTCCTCCTCCTCCTCCTCCTCCTCCTCCGGGATGTGGGAGCTGCCTGTTGCCACGGGGGGTTGCCATGGAATTGGGATGCGCAGTTTCCATGGAAATCGAGGGAGGTTGGGAATGGGATGGGATGGAGGGGGAGGGAAGGGAAGGGGGGAGGGTGAGGCCCTGCCAGGATTCCCAGGATGGGCCCAAATTTGGGGAAAAATTTCCACCTCTTCTTCCCCGATTCCTGCTTTTTTTCCCCTTCCTGGAATGTTCTTTTTTTTTCCAGGGAATTTCGCAGCCCTGGTGGGGCTGATCTGGGGTCAAGGAGTGGGAATATTCCAGGGGATAATTTATGGAAAATCCCGGATTTTTGGATATCCTGACTCCTCTCAGGTTGCTCCGGGACGCAGCGATCCGAATTATTCCCTCCAGGAATCCTGAGATGGGAAAAGAAGGGAAAAATCCGGGAATTTCAGCCTGATCCACCCCACCCCAATCCCTTTCCCAACCCCGATCCCAAAGGATGAGGAAA